>NW_002476416.1:66157-109654 GCF_000189635.1 Tetrahymena thermophila SB210
GAGTTAATTTGTTTTGAATTGTGGTATTTTTAATATAAAAATAAAATATAATTAACTAACTCTTTTAAACTATTTATTATTAGCTTTTTATTAGATTTATTTTTCTTTTTTATTTTGTTGGTCTTTTATTTTTCTTCTTTTATTGTTAATTTAACTCTTTTTCACTTAATTAATACATTTTTTTTGTTGATATTTTTTCCTTTTAACTAAATAATTAATTATTTATTTTTTCTTCAATATTTAAAAAGGGTCAATAGAATAGAAGTAAGTGGTGCATTAAACATAGGTTAAGCTTTCGCTAATTGCATTAATCTCTCAAGTTTAAAACTTTATCTTTAGTAAAAAAATATATTTGTTTTGGATTGTGATATTTTTAATATAAAAATTAATTTAAATTAAAACAAATCTTTTAATTTATTTATTTATTAGCTTTTATTTGATTTCTTTTTCTTTTTGATTTGCTTATTTTTTTCTTTTTTCTTTGCTAATTTAACTAATTTTTTCATTTTCAAATTTTGCTTTTATTATTAATTTATTAATTCGTTTCTTAATATTTCATATTGTTTCTTCATTTTTTTCTTTTTATAAACTAAGTAATTTTTATTTTTTCTTGAATATTTAAAAAGACTCAATCAAATTAGTGATGAAGGTATATTAGGTATAGGTTCTGGTTTAGCTAATTGCATTAATCTCACAAATTTGATTATTGGACTTTAGTAAACACAGTTTATTTACTTTTGATTGTGATATATTTTAATATAAAAATGAATTTAAAACAAAACAACTAACTAAATCTTTTATTTTATTTAATTTCTTTTTTTAGTTTTTGATTCTGTTTTTTTATTTTTATTTATTTATTAAACTCATTTTTCATTTTCTACTTTTGCTTTTATTTGTAATGAACTAGTTTCTTATTTTTTATTTTATATTTTTTGTTCATTTTTTTCTTTAAATAACTAACAAATTAATTATATATTTTTTCATCAATATTTTAAAAGGTGTAATTAAATTGGCAATAAAGGTACATCAGGCTTATGTTTTGCTTTAAGAAATTGCACTAATCTCTCAAATTTGACACTTGATCTAAGGTAAAATAGTTTATTTGTTTTTGATAGTGAAACAAAATCCATAATTCAAAATAATCGAAAGTAAAAAGCAAGTACCTTAAACCAAAAAGATTAGTTGCCTTTAAAATAAATTTCTCTTGATGATAAAAAAACGGTGAAGAAAGGATGAATAAATTTAAAAATATTTGAAAATGAGATGATAATAAATATAATATATTTTATTATATATAGTATTTTGAAATAGGATAATTTAACTTCAAAAAATATAGATTTGTTATTATTTTTATATTTATAAAACTATAAATTTATCTATAATTAAATGTATTTTTTTAATTATTTATTTAATGATCTCACATAGTATATTTCAAATAATTTTTTTTTAAAGTTTACCTCCATTCAAAAGTTTATTTTTTCATAAAAAAGAGAAAATATCAATTTCTAAAAGCGATTTAAATTCTAAATATAAACATTCAATTAAGCTTTTAAGATAAAATGTAATTAAATTAAATAATAATTTATTTTTAATCATTTTAAGTTTGAATTAAGTTATTAAAATTTTTTATGAAAACTACTTTAATAATGGCTAAATGGAAAAGTTTATTTTTTATTTTTGTGAAAATAATGAATTTAAAAAACTGAATAAAAACATTTTCTCCAAAAACTACAAAAACTATCAAAAATTCAAAAAAAATTATTTTAGAGAAATTAATTATAAGACATTCATTGTATACAGTCACAAATAGCAAGATTAATGGATAATAATAAATAAAAATTTTTATAAAAATATAATATAATATAATATAGCATGAAACACTTTTTAATTAAAAAGTTTGAAATTCTAACTATTTTGTGTGTATTGAACTTATTCTCACTAATAAATTTATCTATTTTTTACTAATTCATTTCATTAATTCCTTAGCTTTATTCAAGGTATAATAAATTTATCAATATTATGTCAAAGTTTTATTAGAAGACTTTGATATTATCATAAAAAAATTAATTTTATTTGTTATTTTCAATAATTTCCTAAGAAATTACAATATTTAATGGCTTTCTAAGACAAAAATTTTGAAAAATATTTGATATTTTTTTTATTTGTAATATTGATTTTAGAATAGCTGATTATAATTAAAATAAATTAATTTAGAAAAAGGTAATCAGTTTTATGAATGATTTGATTATAACAATTATTTTTAAAATTTTAGTTTTTTATTTTTAAAAAAGAAATGAAGAAATTAATTTAATAATTGTTATTATCATATTAATTAATTTAATTAATGTAAATTTACGTGAACATTAAAAAATTAAATTGTTTCCTTCCTTAAATAAGTTAATTTAATTTACTGTTTCAATAAAAATATTTACAAAACAAATGAATTCTTTTGTAAAATCTTCTATTCGACTTTATGCTACCACAAGTATTTCCTTTTTTGTGGAATTTAACAATTTTAACTTTTTTAGAATGCTATTAATAATTTGTAATACATATTATTTAATGGATATGAAGATTTTCTTATACTTACATGACTATAACCAACCAAATATTATCAAAATAAATACCGAAATCATAAATTAATTAATTAATCAATTATTTAAAGATTTATTCGATTAAATTATTGCACCATTTAAAATATTATGAATAACTCTGAAGAAGAAAACTAAGAGTCAGTCTCATAATAAAATGAAATAAGATGTGTAAATAGTGGCATAGAGGTTTAACAAGCCTCGGAAAATAGTATTTTATAAACAAAATTCAATAAAAAAAGCTAACTTTCTAATGAGGAAAAGCTAATAATCCTACTCAAGCGATCAAATAGAACATTAAACGAGCTAATTTCTATTGAGCATCTCACCTAAGATTTAAAATTTTTTGAATAAATTAACAAAGACCAAGCTAATTAGAAAGCGCATTTACATAGAAAAATATGCAAGTATCTTAATTTCGATTTCCGTTAGAAAGGAAAGGTCGTATTTTATTAAGGTGACATAGCAGATAGTTTTTTTATTGTTTTGCAAGGCAAATGTTTGGTGTTGATAAATGATAAAGATTCCAATCAGCATGCTACTTAATAAGCTAATAGTTAAAGAATGTCCTTTCTTTCAAATGGATAGAATTTCTCTTCTGCTTTAAATTAGCTATTTATTGATTCGAGGAAACATTCTTCTTCGCCTGGCGCATAAAGTTAATCAAAGAAAAGGCTTTCTCTTTTAATGAAGGGATAGAGCAGTTTAAACATGCTATCAACTCTGAAAATACTAAAGTGGAGATTATTCCATAAGATAGTGTGGTTGGTTATTTATGCAAATAGGTACATAAGATACTCTTAGAAAAAAACACTTGAGGTTAAAGATTCAAACCATCCGTTTTTAGATAAGTTATTTAAATTTATAGGACCTAAATCCTTTATGAACGAAAGAATCCAAAGATTAAGAAAGGAAATCTAGCAGAGCATACATCAAGATATAGATTTGTAGTATTTAGAGAATGCTCCTCATTTCTTTGACAAGCAAAACAACTTAGGATTTATGTATAAAGCAATTAAAATCTATGAAAAAGGTGAATCATTTGGTGAGCTAGGTCTTCTTTCTAGAAAACCTCGTTCAGCAACAGTTATTTGTCTTACAGATTGCATATTTGCTAGTTTATATAAGAAACATTATTCAAAAACTCTAAAAGAGGTTGAGTAGTAACAGATTAATAAAAGGATTGAATTTATATTCCAGACTTTCCTTCCTCACAACAAAATGTACAATAACTCTCAAACAGAAATTAATTCTGAAGATTAAGAGGATTAAAACCACTTAACTTCTAGCTCTAAACCTGCAGGAATTGATAAATCTCTCATTTCATTTTCAGAGTCAAAACTCAATTAGATTTAATTGTATTTTACTAAAGTGAAATATTAATCAGGGAAGATTTTATAAAAGTAAGGAGAACCTATTGAAAGGCTGTATATCATTAAAAAAGGTGACGTAAGTTGCTACATGGAAAGTATTGATGAAAAAAATCCATCAAATAATTTAAAAATAAATTTGTGCCTACTTGGAAAATATGAAATCATTGGTGATGAGATTATTTTACAAGGACTGACAAATAAAAAGTAGAATTAGTTAAATAAAGCAAATGAAAATGAAAATGATAATAAAGAAGAAGATTAAAGTAATCCTTAAGCAAATTAAGGTAATTTAAATGGAGAAGTAAAAATTTGTTATTATTCTGCAGTAGTTAAGTCATATAATTGTTCCATGCTTGTAATAACTAAACAAGATTTTAAAAGAATGCTAAATGACTTTCCTGAAATAAGAAAATATCTCAAGATGAAGACATCTACTAAAATATAATGGATGGAGTAAAGGAAAAAAAAATAAATTCAGATTACTAAAAAAATTCATCTCAACTAACAAAGAATTCCATTAAATAATGAGTAGCAATAGATAATTAAAGAAAATCCTCACATCTTAAGAAAAAAGTAGTTTAAAAACAAAAAATGGAAGTCATACGATTCCGAAATGATAAGGAGGCCAACACCTTAGTAGGAATCTTCAAATCTTGAATATCAAAAGATATAAAATAGCAATCATCAAATCTAAAATTCAAATACAAATTCCCCAGTCAAAATTTCAAAACAATCACCTTAAAAATTATAGCAAAAAAGTAATATATCTAGGAATGAATCCTATCAAAATGACTTAAATAATATTATGATTTCTTACTTTTAAAAAGATTTACTGTCATCAGATACAATAAATAAATAAAAGATTGAAGATTTCAAAAAAGATTAGGTTTTATAAG
Organism: Tetrahymena thermophila SB210; assembly: GCF_000189635.1. Classification (NCBI taxonomy): domain Eukaryota; phylum Ciliophora; class Oligohymenophorea; order Hymenostomatida; family Tetrahymenidae; genus Tetrahymena; species Tetrahymena thermophila. Next base: position 71,018 of record NW_002476416.1, read on the forward strand.
ATGCTTTAGCAATAAAATATGGATATAATCCATAGTCATTAAGCAATAAAAAATTAAAACCTTCTTAGATAATAGATTTTATTTTTAACCACTAAGAAAACGAGCAAGAGCAGCAGCATTAGCAGATACACTAGATGAGTGAGCGAAACGAGCTACTTGTAGATCCAAAAACCTATTTAAACTACTCTCTCGATAGAAAGAAAAACATACAAAAAGATAGTAAACACCTTAAAGTTGACTATACAACTTTAGGATATTCTGATACTCTTTTATAAAATATCAAAAGAAGGTAGTCCCATATTAATTTACAAGATAAAAGTGAACCAAATTAAATGACCAAAAGGTAAACTGAATAAATTAACTCAAACAATATAAATTAATCAAATAATGTGGAGAAACAGAAAAAGAAATTGCACATTAGTCATGATGCAGACGAACTTAAAATGATTAACAAGATTAATAGGTAAATTCTAAAAACTACTTAGGAAATATAGCGAACAAAAGCTTTCTACAACTAATCTTAAGAAATATTTATTAACAACTTAGCATGTTCCTCTAAGTCTAGCACAGTTTCTCCCTTAAGATATAAGTACATGTTCAATTCAAAAATATAAAAAAAACAAGAATTTGAGAAACTTTTCAACAAAACCATTCATTCACCTAAATAAAAAAACTTGAGCAGATAAATTTCAATGTAATCTGTGAGAGATTCTAACTTTAGCAGATAAAAGTCTTCAATTCACTCTAACATATCAACTGAATCTCTTTCTCCAAATCATAAATAATGTACACCTGTAAATAATATTCCTCAAAAATAATCAAAACTAATAAAATCACCTTCCTTAAACATATTTAATTGTCAATTATCTAATAGTAAATTTGATTCACCGTACGATTTTAGTTCATGCATTAAGTAAATATTAATAAAAAATAATTTAGAATTATTGATTGATTTTTTATTAAAAAATAATCAAGGTAAACTTCATTTGGATAGCAAAAGAAGTAATCAAACTCTATACAAATAGAAAATACTTCTTAAATTAAATAAGTAAACAATCATTTTAATTTATTGTAAATTAAAATTTATTTTTCATTAAAATCAAATAGCTTGACTCATAAAATTTAACTGATTCCAACTAAATTGGAGACAAAAATACAATTAAAGATATGTAAAAAGTATAAAATTTATTGACTCCACCAAATGCTAGTAGATAATCACTTCAAAAATTAAGCAGGATAGTCCATCCATCTTCAATATCTTCAAGTAAAATGCACTTAGAATTATCAAAACAAAAGAGTTCTTAAGAAGTAAGCTAACAATCTCAATAGATATCTACTTTTCTCAGCCAAACGTTGCATAGCTAATAAAGTGAATTAGTCTAAGATCAGCAAAAATAACTTCCAAAAAATAATTCTCAAAATCAAAATGTTTCGCTGTTCAGATAAGCTTCTTAAGAAAAATAAAAATAACTCTCAGATATTTTAACTAAATTTTATCAACCTTCTTCACAAACTACTTCGGATTATAGCAATTTAACAATAAACTCAGCTAAAAATAAAGAATTAAATATACATATTAAACAGAAAAACGATTCGTAATAACATAGAACTTAATCGGGTGTTTAGTAATTAAAACATTTTCCATTCCAAAGATATGTTTAAGATAATTAAACCAAAAAAATATAAAATTTTTCTCTAGATCAAAATGCTTTTACAGGTTTGCTCATAAAATCTTAATAAATACAAACAGAAACAGAAAAACAATTGCAAAATAAGCAAAAAGAAATGAACAGATTAAAAAAATCAGTATTCTCAATGCAAGCTGTCTAATCTAACAAATTAGAATCTCCTTAAACCAAAAAAGAAACTCCAATTTAATCATCTGAAAAAATTGTCATATTAAATCACATGGGAAAGCCTGTAAACTATTATATTTCTCACCATTAACAATAAACCTCATTAGCAAATTTAGACATGCTGTCTCCTAAGTACAATAAATCTATGCCATTCTCATAAACCAATATACAATAAAAACAATCTAATGACAAAATTTCAAGTTAAAATGATGTCTATACTTCTTCATAAATTTCTACCACTCTACTATCCCCTAAAATGCCTTAATCATTATAATTTGATTTAACTAGCCAATAAAACATTCCAGCTAATAATATTTCAAGATAAAAATCCAGTTCTCACTTCAATTTTAACCCAATAAATACTTCAATTAAAAGTAAATGAATTCATAATCATAAATAATAAACACTCCTAACAAATAAACAAGCATTTTATCCAAAGAAAAGAAAAATTCTTCTTTTTATAAAAAATAATAGTAATAATTTCAATAAAATTATTTCAAGTATCTCAAATAAATAAATAAATAAAGAAAGAAATAAATTTTTCTATATTTGTTTTAATTTAATGTTTTTAATTTTTTTACAAAAATAAATAAAATTCTAGGTTATTTAATAAAAAAAAATAATTTTTATTTTAAACAAATATTAACTAATTTTAGAGGAATAAAAGATTTTCAAAATTACCAAATCTATTTTACATATATTTTTAAAGGATTAATATTTTATGTTTATTTTAAATATGCAATTAAATCTAGTAAAAAGTTACAGCAATACAAAAATATATGTGTATGAATGAATGCATGTATAGTATGTAAGTAGGATTCTGTTAAAGGTGAAAATTTATTTAATTTGTAATTGAGCAAATGAATGGTATTTATATTAAACCTATTAAATATCAATAAATTATAAAATTATAAATTAATATTTGCTTAGTTTAATAAAATTGATCGTAGATTTACTCAATTTTTAATATTTTTTATACAAGTGCTTTAATAGATGGCCATTAAGAGAACTCTTAGGATTGGACCTTATGGGTCTAACTAGGGACTTAAAGAATTTATAGAAAACAGCTCATTTTTGCAGCAAAACAACGGTGATAGGTATAGCGAATCCAAGGAAAAAAGTACGAAAGGGCTTAATCTTTCCTTTTGTATGAAAAGAGATCTTAGTACATTAAATAAATCCTTCATTATGGCATCTTAATAAAATAAAATGAATGATCTATCTGGTTCAAAATCTACGAAATTCACTTCCTAATACTAAGATTAGGAATTTGATACATTCAAGTCTAGAGGAAGAGTTTTGAGGAGTATTTCAGGTACCAATAAAATGAGGGAACTGTTAAATAAAAACTAAACTTTAGACTAATCTAATTCACAATTTATTAGAAATAAATAGAGGGAAAACCTCTAATATGATAAAAAATTTTCAAAAAATATGAATTAAGCTATAGAAATTTAGGAAAATAATGGATTGACTCAACTAAATAGTAGTGGAATTCATTAATCTTTACTCAACGAATAGAAAGTTATATGCATGTAATCAATCATACTACTATTAAGCTTTATTAAGTCTTTTGAATAAATAAATAAATAATATTTACAATTTAAAGGATTTTTTAATATCTTTGTATAAATATGTAAAGGAACTTGAACAATTTCAGGCATGTTTCAAATGATAAAACAGCTCATCAATACATTAAGAGTCTTAGAAATCCTGAGTCTTTTACTTTCAATAAAAAATTAACTAAAACGATTACTCGTCCATTTAGTATTGAAAATAAGTATTAATCTAACTACATGATTAAAAATAATAGAGACTTTAAGGTCCACCATGAAAAAGTAATATATAATAATAAATATAATTAATTAATTACTTAACTTTATTAAAAAGCCTCATGAAGTAATTTGATATATATTTACATAGTTGATGGTTTTTAAAAGTCTTTTTTGGATAAAGCATTTGCATTTAGTAACTAAGAAAGTTGGTTAACCTTTTAACATTAGCTAAGTAGACTTTGGCATGCATCTTAGGGAATATTAGAAAGAAAATCAGTAATATATTATTAGAGAAAAAAGATGGAAAAATTCTCCTACAAGAAATTTATCTTTTCGTAATAAAAATTAACATTTCTTTTAAATACAAGTTTCAAAATAAATGTTGAATTAGTTGAGTTAATATTAAGAAAATAAATTGTTTTAGAGTTTAAATAAATAAATTTATAATAATAACAAATTTATTATAAAAAGATGAACACTAAAATTTGAGCAGAAGCTTTCTAAAAACTGAAAATAGCTTAGATAAATCTGGAAATAAAGAACTTCAATTTTGTTAAAATGAAAAGTATATTTAATAACACAAATAAATATTTATTAAATTTTGATTAAATAGTGTCTCTTATATTGATTATCCTTCCTATGATGAGAAAATTGTAAGAAAAAACTATTCATTGCTAAGAGAGTTGAAGAAAGATAGAAGCTTCAGAAAGTAAGGTGATTTAAGTTAATCTAATTTAAAATGGGAATTATCCTTAAAGTCTTATTAAAGATATGAGGATCTATTAGAAAATGGAAGCCTTAATAAATCATATATTTAATGAATGTAAATAATTCTTAAGTAGTTATAAGAAAATCAAATAAATAGTTATAAATCAATCAAAAATAACAATTTTACCAAATTTATTAAATTATACTAAAATAAAAGAAAATTAGCTTGCATTAAAGTAAGTTAGAGTCTCTTAATTGAGTTATAAATAGTAATATAATAAATTATTTTAAATTTTTAGTTAACTTAAAAGAAATAGACTATTAATTTGTAAATAAAATACAACTAATAAACAAATATAAATTATCAATTAATTTTTATTCATTCTAAATAAATGTGTATATGTGTGTAATAATTATAATATTTCTCCAAATGAAATAAATAGCTTTATTTCACTAAAAAATTGATAAAAATCAATCCTAATTTAGTTAATTTTACTGAAAAATTAAAAATTATCTTTAAAGTAAAATACCATTTAATATTTTATCATTTTACAAGAAAAACAAAAACAAAAAAATCCTTCATTATTTACTGAAACACCCTCAAATTTTAAGTTATGTATTTTAAAAATTAAGTAGAATTTAAACTATAACAATAATATTTCATTAAGTTTTACTTAAAGTTAAATCTAAAAAATTCTGTTAATAAAAACAACTCTAAAAAAAATTTAATTTGTTATTCTTTGAAATTTCATTAATTAAGTAACCAACCTTCATGTACAGTATGTTTATATTCTATTTTCTATCGTTGATATTTAATACATTTTCATTAACACTTTTCGAAAATTTAATAAAAATCTTATTAAAAATTTTTTTTCATTAAAAATGAATGAAAAAAATAAGTTTTTGGTAGGTAATTAATCAATCAATAATTAAATTTAGGCACTGAATACTCGAAAATATTGTTATTTATTTATTTGTATATTTTAGATTAAATCAAAAAGTGATATATCAAAATAAATTAGCAAAGTAATAAGAATAAATACTTAAAAAATGGATTTGTTTGAAATATAAGATTATATGGACCCTAATCTATTAGAGAATGGAACTTTCTAATATTTTTCAAAACAAGCATAGGTTGAACTTAGATTAATGCAAGAAGATATGTCAGAAAAAATAATAGGAGAAGAAAAAATTCATATTAGGGTTTTTGGATAATCAACAGACAAAAAAAATCTGAATTGGTTTAAGATTGAATTAACAAGCGATGTTGATGTATTTTTTACATATATCAAGTAATTTGATTACAATACTTTCTAGCAGTTTAAGTTCGAGGAACAGATCTAAGTTGATTTTGAATAATTCCCTAACAATTTGTTAAATATCATAAATTCCTCTATAAATTAGCAAAATGAAAAAATAGTATTCTTGATGGAAATAGGAAAACCTGTTGGTAATTTAGTTTTCTTACAAGATTTAGGACATAAAAATATGCTCTTATTAAGCATGTAGATGGATTTGGCAACTTAGGAATAAGTTAAATAAAATATTATGTACAGATATTCAAAAATGAACAAAAAGCTAATTGATCGTAATAATAAATTAGAATAAATTAATGACTATATTAAAATAAAAAATCCTGAACTATTGAATATATTATAAAAAAATCTTAACATCCCTTAGCCTAATAACACCTAAAATGGGAGTAGACCAGCTTAACAAATAATTAAAAAGAATCCTTTCCATTGAATAAACAACTATAAATGTTAAAAGCATTTGATTGTGATTTATATTTCTTTAATTTGTTTGTAATCAATCTATTTCTAAATTTTAAAAGTTATTTTGTTTTTTTTTTAAATTTGATTAGTTTTTAAGTACAATCAGTTAATTAAACATATAATAACAATTTTCTTTCTAATTGTATTATTGCTCTAAAATTCACTAAAAAATATTTTACAAAAATATCTATCTATCTATCTTTATTGATTTCAAAAATTAATTATTTATAAAATTATTTTTAAATCAAAGATAAAAAATATTAAATTTATTTTATATCAATAGGGTTTAAAATTTAAATCAATTGTTATTATTATTTAGTATGAACATTTATCATTTAATTTTATAGATATATTTTTATATGATATTTTTGTTAAATATCCCCTGATAAGTTGTTTTAGAAAGTACACTTTATATAACTAAAATATTAAATAGTAATAAAATTTAAAATAATAATTGTAATAAAACTTTCAAATTAAACACAAATATTTATTTTTTTAAAAATTAAATGAGAAAATAAATGAAAAGTTCATTTTATAAATAAAATTTAACTAAAAAATATTTAGAATTGATCATATTTTAAAAGTAAAATACTGTTATGCAGATAGGTAGATAGATTATTCAAATATGTATGCAAAATAAAAGAAATTTATTATAAAAATATTTTATATTTATAAAAAGTCATTTAAGTTTTAAAATATTGGGATAGTTAGTTTATTTTCTTCTCAAAGTCTAGGAGTAACATGAGAGACATTTAAGTTATTTAAAATTGGATATGCTTCAACTGTTAAGAAATCGTAGAAAGTTTCATCAAGGACTACTTTGTCAATAACATCAACAGCTCTTTGTAAAGCCACTTCGTTGGTTAAAGTTGATCTTAATTTAGTTACTTCTTCATCTCTTACAGCTCTACAAATTTAATTTCAAAATAATTATAAATTAATCTTTTTTTATTGAAAGAAATTGATATTTACCTGTAAAGGGCTTCATTTATTAAGACTCCAGAGTCAGTTCTGCATCTATATCTAATCCACTACCAGAGTTAGGAACGGGAAATTTCAGCAGTAGCAGCATCTTCCATCAAATTATGGAGACCAACTGCTCCAGTACCAGTAATCCAGTAATAAGTGTATTAAATAGCTACGTTGATATTTTATCTAACACCATTTTCAGTAATAGGTTCTAGTTTTATTTAAAATATTTATATTAATTTAAATTACTTTTCTTTTCATTTTTGCTTTCATATTTTTTTCAACTTTTTTTTTTTTGCTTTTTATTTTTAAAATAGTTTTTTCTCTAAAATATTCTTTTTATGAACTTGCTTTTAAAATTATTTTAAAATTGTTAATTACTTTCAACAGTTAAATTGGTGATATCATCTGCAGTTACTTTAATATCTTCACGTAATACCTACTTTTGGTTAGCCTTTCCTTTTAAATATTTTTCGAATATATCTCTAGCGTGCTTAACCATTCCTGGATGGGCAACCCAAGATCCATCAAAACCGTCGTTAACTTCTCTAGTCTTGTCTTCAGTGATCTTGTTAAAAGCGAATTCATTCTAAGCTTTATCCTTAGCAGGAATGAAAGCACTCATACCACCAATAGCATGAGCTCCTCTCTTGTGGCATACTTGAATGAGTCTGTTTGTGTATGCTCTCATGAAAGGAACGGTCATAGTGACTTGGGATCTGTCAGGGAGGATAGCAGCTTTGTTGTTCTTAAGCATCTTAATAGCAGAGAAGATGTAGTCCCATCTACCAGCATTTAATCCAACAATGTGATCTCTTAATTCATAAAGGAATTCTTCCATTTCAAGACCACCACCCAAAGTTTCGATCAAGACTGTGCATCTAATTGTGCCAATAGGTAAGTTGAATAGTTATTAGGCCTATTTTAATAAAAATTGTAAGCTAGTTTATTATTCCTAATAAATTAAGAAGACTGCAAAATTTTATTGAAAAAAAATTCAAATTAAATAATTTTTATGTCAAAAATTTGCTAGAAACATTTAAATAAATTTTTGATTAATTAAAAATAGATATTTATTTATTTATTTGTTTGTTTGTTAATTACTTTAAAAAACGATCTTTCTAATTAAATTAAATAGTAGAAGAAGTTAGTTAATTTGAAGGGTTTTTTATTCAATTCAATAATTCTTATCAGTAAAGAAAAGTATTGTGACCAGATTAAATAATTAAATTTTAAAAGTTTTTTAAATTCTTATTGAAATTATTTATTACCTTAACGAAGACATCATTCCAAAGTCTGCATTCTCTGTAGGCTTCAATCTTAGGAAGGTAGTAATAGATTCCACCACAACCATTAGCAAGTCTAAGTCTAACATTGTGGAAGAAATAAACTGCAAAGTCGAATAATGATGCAGAGCATGGTTCTCCGTCGATGACTAAGTGAGTTTCTTCCAAATGCCAGCCTCTAGGTCTAACAAAAAGAACAGTGTAAGAATCAGGATTTAACTTGTATTCCTTATTTTTGTCATTGAACTAAAGAGCTTTCTTATTGGCTAAGATAAGAGTCTTTTGTCCACTGACTTAATTTACCCATGTAGGAGCAAGTGCATCTTCGAAATCAGCCATGAAAACGTCAGCTCCTGAGTTCATAGCGTTGATGGTGAGCTTAGGATTGGGTGGGCCAGTAAGTTCGATCCATCTTCTCTCAACATCCTTGGGAGGAGGAGCAACCTTCCAGTCTCCTTCACGAATGTGCTTAGTTTCAGGAGGATAGGTGAGGGCCATACCTCTATCGACGAGTTAAGCTCTTTCTTTCCTGGCTCTGAGGAGGGCCTTTCTAGTAGAGTTGAATTGTCTATGTAAGGTGGCAACGAATTGTAAACATTCAGGAGTCAAAACCTCACGAGTGTATTAGTTTTCTTCTAAGATGGTGATACCCTTCAAGCTAGTTGACATTTTAATATCTCTAATTTGTTTGTTTTTAAGCTATTTCTAAATTGATTTTCTCAATAATAGAGTTGTTTTTTTCTACTTTTAAAATTTTATATTAGCAAAATGAATTATTAAAGAGAAAGATTTATTCTATTTAAAGTGTGAATGAAGTAGAAATGCTTGTTAGTTATCAAGCAGTATTGAATCCTTTTTTAGATATAATGAAAATTCTTATAAATATACAACAATCACTCTGTATCTATCCGAAATGCAGCAATATCTTACGTATTTTCATTTCACTTTATAATACGTAATTACATTGTAAATAAAATGAGTAATAAATTTTCAAAATGCGTCATATATTCACTCACCATTCAAAACTGATAAATAAAAAATTCTTGTTAAATTTTCATATCCCCCAATTATAGGCTCATCGACTATAAACACCTCTAATGTCTTTTAAATTTTGCAACTTAAATTGTATTTCTCTTCAGATATACAGTCTTTACATCCTTCAAAACATCTCTCAAATTCATTTAAAATGAATTTTTTGGTATTTTAAATAAATTGATATAATAACAAGGCTATCCATGACATATAAATATTTTAAAAATATATTTCATCATATATATAATATACATTAATCTGTAATTTACGAAAAAGTAAGTATTCTTTTTTATTTACATATTTTATCAATTAATTATACCGTATTTTTAATAATATTCAATTCAAAATATTTTATGGCAATATTTCTATTTTAAGAATTTAAAAACTATTTTTGCAAGAAAAAATTTTGGAAATTGGGTGGTAAATATTGAAGAGGATTGGTAGTTATAATTAAAGTTAAATTATACATTTGAATAGTGAATATTAGATTTTTATTATCAATGTCAGAAAATAGTTTTTTGTAAAAGATAAATAGCATATAAATAAAATTATTTAAAATAAATTATTTTTAAAATTAAAGCTTATTTTCATCTTAAATTTCAAATAAATAAGAATCTTTTAAAAAAATTTTAATATTTTAATATAATTTCAATTTAGATAGGTCTGTCTGATTATCTGTTTATTTCAATTAAATTAACATCAGCGATATTTTCAAATGAGTATCACTGTTAAATTTTATGTATAACATAAGTAAGCAAGCAATATTTTATGTGTTTCTTTTCATTTAAATTAAAAAATGTCTGCGAGAGTTCTTCAGCTAATGATTTTGTTGTTCTATTTTATTTTTTTATTTTTATTTTCTCATTAACTTTTATTTAATTATTTAATTATTTATATTTTATTTATTTTTTTATTTATTTATTTATTTGAATTTTATTTATTTATTTTATTTTTATTTTTTATTTTTTTCTTATTAGGATTGATCTATTTTATAGTAAAATTAAGTAGCTTAAATATTTATTTAATTATAATAGCAATATGATATCTCAAGTTTTCTGAAAATAATTTATTAAATAATAGAAAAAGTTGTTAGTTGATTTAAAAAGAAACTTTAATTTTGATATTCCTTTTCGCTGACTTTTCGAAAAGGAGTCAATCTATTAAATGAATAAATATAAATGCTTTTTATTTTTTTTTAAAAAACTGATGGGGAATATCGATAAGACTGAACATAAGTAGAGCTGCAATCACACATTTTATCTATTCTTTCGAATTGATATTTTGCTCATAATGTTTATGTGGTCTTATTTAAGGATTTAAAAACTTTAAGCATTAATATTTTTCTTTAGTAGCTGCTCAAATTATCTTTCTATTTGTTTGTATTTTTTATAAATTAATTATTTGTTTTTAATTTGTTTTTTCCTCTCTAAATAATTAAGAAGTTAATTTTGAAAATGCAAATATAAAATCAAAATTTAAATTACTAAATTAAATAATAAAAGAATTAATTTTATAAACTGAGTTTTTTATTGTTTCTTTGAATATATGTTGACAACTCAGTAAAATTAAGCAAAAAAACATTATTTTTATATAATATAATTTTTTTTCTTATTATTTAATAAAAATAGAAATTATAAATTAAAATAATTAACATAATAAGTAATTGATTTCAATCTAAAAATGAAAGATAATTATTTCTTACTTTTTGAAAATAATCAAATTAAGAAAATTTAAAAAATACTTGACCATTAAAATTGAATAGTTATTTTTAAATAAAAGCATTATTTTCTAAATAATTTTTATAATAGTATTTATTTATTTATTTATTTAAGAAATAGTAAAAATAAACTGCAAAAATAGATTTTTTAAAATTTATTTTTATATTTTTTAAAAATTTAGCTAAATTATATTTATTGACTATTTGATATTGAGTATTGATGAATACTTTAAAGATTTACAGACAAAAAAAAATTAATTATTCAGCATTAATATTTGAAAAAGAATTTAAAATTAATAGATAAAAATGTTAATTAGACATAAATTTATAACAACTTTCTATCATAATATGATCAAAATATTTAAATTAATGAAAAAATTGTTTCAATTAATAAATTACGAAAATGTTCATAAAATATTAAATTAAATACAAATTAAAATTTTTTATAGCAAAGTATAAAAATGCTGTTATTATTTTATCTTATTAATTTTTTAATATTTTATTCTAGTAAACATTTATTTTAAAATTAAAAAAAAAAAGCTATTTCAAAACTATAAGCAATAATATCATCATATCACATATAGCCGTGCTTTAATTTTTTAGTAAGTTTTAATTAAAATAAAAATTTATTTCATTTAAAAAGGATCAAGTGAAGGCTTCAATCAAACCTACTTTTATTTATAAAAGCTAAGTTGTTTATTTCATCTTTGTAATTTTGAAAAATTAATAAATTCTTATTTTAATAATTTAAAATAATATTATTTTATTTACAAAATTTAAATTTTTAATTTTTTTTGTAAATGAAAAAGATGAAATTTAAAAAAATGAATGTATTTTAAGATTAGTCATCAGATAATTAAATAACTAAAAATTTCTATGTTTAATAAGAAGGAAAAAATTAGAAATTTTATTTATTTAAACTTCTATTAATTTATCTAAGAAAATTAAATTTTATTATTCAAAGGAAAATTATAGTCAAAGTCGCCGCTTATTTAATTAAGAAAAAATATAATAATTAATTACAAAATACAAATATAAATTTACAGAAAATTAAGGAGGAAAAAGTTTTTAATGAATCTTTGAAAATTTTAATAGTTTTCAAAGAAAAGGCTGATAATTCCGTATAAAACAAACTAAATACATAGCATGTGAATCAGTTTACCTTTATCAGCCTCCATTCGCCTCAAGTTTTTTAAAATTCGAAAAACCTCTTATAATTTTCTACCATTAAAGCAATTTTAATAATAAATGTAATTAAATTGCGACATGTACAATCAAAACAAATATCCTTTAAAATTACAAGATATTATCTTAAAATTCTTCTATTAGTGATAAAGAAATATATAAAAGTATTTTTTAAACAAATAATTTAGCTTATTAAGAATTTAAGAGAAAAAAAGAACCACATTTGAAAAGAAGACAGAGCACTTGAGATGTTGTGAAGGCTTCGAGATTAGAGCATAAAAAGATATAAAAGAATTAATAAAAGAAAAAAAGAAAGAAAATTAAAAAAAAAAGTGATTAAATAAAAAATTAAAATAAAAAATAAATAAAGTGATTAAATAAAAAATCCAATTAAAAAGTAAATCAAGAATCAAACACCATACAAAATTAAATCATAACAAATTAAATAAATAATAAATATAAATAAATAATATACGAATCAATAATTAAATAGATATGCATCTTAATTCACTTTCCTTAAATTTGATAAATTATTTTAAAATGATGGATGGATGGATGATACAAATATGATTCATTTTAATTATAATCATTTTTATTAAAAAGTTATTTAAAGTAATTTAAAATAACAAAATATTTATAAATGGTTTGAATAAATGGTAGTATGTATTAAACATAAACTTAATATATACATATATATTATCATTCTGTTTTAATGGGTTGCCTTAATTAAACACTTTCTTCTTATGTCTATAAGGTATCGTTGGGACTTATATATTTATTTTTATTTCTAGCTGCTCTTTAATTGTTAATATCATCTCCATCGTCATCGTCATCACTGCTAGACTAAGCATCTGTATCTGATGAAAAGTCAGAATCCTACACATGCTTATATTTTTCAACCAATTCCTAATACTTTTTCATGTCTTCTTTTGAAACTTTTTAATTTTATGGGACAGGATCTTTTTTAGGCTGAAATGGGCTTTAATAAACAAATTTGTAGTTATAAGTTGCCATATCGTAATACTTTATATCACTGAAATCAACATCATTTTCTCTACCTAAATAGATAAGTATTTCAGCGTACTTATACTTTATAGTTTGAATCTTCCTATCATAGACTGTGTCTATTTTAACTCCGTCTTCAAACTCAAAAACAATATAATAATTAGTAGTATCTGTATCTCTAGCAACATGTCCTCTTTTTTCAATGAAGATGGCTTTTAAATCTTTCAGTATATGCCCTTGATAAAAGCTCCTACCTATCAATAATGGTGTCTTCCTTTAAATGAATGCATCTAAGTTCTTATTTATTACTAATGTGTATACTTCAGAAGTTGCTATTGCGAAAAATCCAATTAAGCAAAATGCAATTGATATGAAGTATTTCCAAAATAGACTTAAGTGATCGAATTCCTCAAATAAGACATGCCTATGCATCAAAATAAGTGTTATAACAGAAATTCCAAATGCTAAAAACACCAATCCTAGAAACCATACTGCAATTGGGTATTTTTTGTATCTCAATATTTTTAATTTCTTAAGTCTTTTTTCTTATTTCTCTGCAAATTCAACCAAATAATGCTTCTATGGCTATTTATTCTTTCTTCTATCAATCCTCTTTTTTATGGCTATACCTATTGCTGTCACACGACCTAATAAAACCATTTATTTTGCTTATAATCTCTTTGTATTTCAGCTAGAATAAACTTTTAAATTAAAAATTTAGTATATTTAAAAAATATGAAATTAAGAAGACTGACAATATATTATTCTCAATTATAAACATAATATTAGTTATTATCAAAAAAAATTCAAATGCAAATTATAAATAAATTATTTATTACTGAAAAAAATCAGTATTGCTGATTTAACTAACCTTAAATTATTTATAAAAAAACTACTAAATTTATTAGTAATATTTATTCATTAATGTTTAAAATAAGCACAAATGATAGATAGATATGTTATATACATAAAATTATACTCTTTACTGTGCTAATTTTTATACATATATATATAATACAAATTGATTGATTGATTGATTATTGTAATTTCTAATACATTAAAAACTCTTTCAATTATAATTTTTACTCAAAATTTAATACTCAATTTATGAATAACTTTAGTAATTTTTAATTTCATCAAAAAACATTTAAATTATTCAATTTACAGTATTTGAGGGATCATATGATAAAATATTATCATTATCTAATTAACTTTTAATTTGAGATATTTCTGATTTTTCTATACCAACTTAAGGCTCGTTTGTTTAGCTGAAATTTGAATCAATTTGATCTTCGTTAATAATTTCAACTTACTATGACGATTAAGCATCTTATTATTAATAATTAATCTTCTCGTTATTTACTTTTTGCAAGTTATCTAGCACATCATTCTCACTTTAATTTCTTTAATATTCATTATTATCATTAAAATTTAAACTTCTACTTTATTCTATTTAAATTAAGTTTTTACTAAACTATTACTGACTCTCTAAATTACTAAAATTTTCACTCTATTGATCATCTCTATTGGAATATTTTGGTAAAACAGTAAATACCATTAATTTTTTATCCTCTTTAAATTAAATATTTTGATTATTAATATTGTTTGCATTATCAAGCTAATTTTCAGAAGGAATTTCTTGTAAATACTTGCTTGAATCTGTGTTACTACTACTTGTAATTTATTCTAATTCATATGATTCTATTATATTCTTTTTTGGCATTTTATTTGCTAATGGAGATAAATTTAGCTCTCCTTATTTATTAAATATAAGCTCGTTCTAATGCTCTATTTTTTCATCACCTTTTTATGTTTTTCCATTTTCAAGTTATCCTTCACTCATATCTTGCAATTCAATTTTTAATATTTATCCCTAGGTCTAAGCATTCTGATTTCTTTCATAAATATTTTTTAGAGTATTTTCTTTTTCTAAATCTTGACTTTTTGTGATAAATAAATTTTCAAATTTCATTTATTTTTTCTGTTTAAAGCTGTTTTTTGCACTCTCTGTATGAGTTGCTTCTTAATCAAATTATGATGCTGAATCTGTTATTTGTGTTAAATATTTTTAATTGAATTTTCCAACTAAAGGATTTTATTATTTATTAAGATTTTTTAACTCAATGACACATTAATTATTTTATACTTCATCTATCTACAAATCGATTGTAGAACTTTCTTTTATCTATTTCGATTATTACTCCTAAAAAATATCACTACTGTCTTTTAATTACTTTTCTTGGTTTTTTATAAATAGAACTTCATCTTAAAAGCCATAATTTCTTTACCTACTTCTAGAAGTTTTATTCTATAAATCTGTAATCAATTTATGGACTGACATAGGAGTGTTAATTTATATATTTAATTCCGATGGGAAATTGCTTTTTCTATCCATTGATTCTTAATCATCTAAATTTCTATTTGTAAAACTTTAAACTAAATCAAACATTTGACCAAAGATACTTTTTCCTCTAAACATTTTGCTATATTTTTTATAAAATTTAGTAAGTTTAAGTAAATTTTAAGTATCCAATTTACATTCCATTGCATTAATCTAGATTTCTTATATTAATTGCCTGATAATTTGTTTGATCTTTTGAGATGCTACTCTGCTTCATCTATTTGCAAATAATAAATAAAATGTTAGATATTTAGATAGTTTATTCTCAAAATTACTTATTGACTGTTTTAGAGATCCTTCTTAGTATCTCTTTAATTAGTAGGAGAATAAAATTAAGAATCAAATGTCTATTATTTTAAAAATGAAGGTCTTTGATCTAAATTGATTGATAGCTTATTTTTAGGTGTATTAATGCTATTTTATTTTTAAATAATTAAAGTATGAATATCATTTTGAGCATCTTTTTTTATCTTTCCTGACCAAGCATTTATCATCTTCTTTTTATACAATTCTTGTCTAAACGAAATGAACCAACTCAAGATAAGCCACCTGCGAATTACTTTTTTAGACAATATGCATCTAACAATACCTAATCTTAGAAATTTAATTATTCTGCTATTTAATTTAGCCCTAAATGCAGGAATATATGCCATTAAAAGGTATCTAAAAGACCAAATTACGAAAATAGAATTTGCTGCTACCAGCAAAACACTCATAATCAAATACCAGAAGACATTTCCATTATTTATGTAAGCTATATATCCAAAAAGTATAGAAAATAGCAAGAATTTATTAGATACAATATCCAATGTGTTATAAAAATCAAGAGAGTATGGACGGAATTTAGATAATAACACTCCATAAGTAGATAATATCAAAAATACCAATGTGGCCTATTATTATTTTTTATAAGAATTATTTTAATATAAATATAAATAATGTTGATTAACCTTTAATGGTATGTTATTGTCATAGACTATGAGGATAGACATAATTAGTAATTTAGAAGCCATTTTTATCATTTCCCAGTACCAAAACTGAACTTCATACTCTCCTCTTAAAATAGTAAATTGCTTGATCTTTAATTATGAGTCCTTGACTTTAAGAATACAAAATGCCAAGTATACTGGTATTAAAATAGAAACAGTTATAATAATAGGTAACACTATTTTTAATGCTAAAAACCAGTAACTGTCTGTATAACATTAAAATCTTAGGTCATAAGAAATATATTAAATGCCATCTGATTATTTAAAATTAAAAATAAATATTAAAAATTATAGCTTATTTAATATTACCTATTTCTCTGCAATATAACAGATTCACGCATTGTTTGAAGATGCTTGGCTGAAAATAAAGAAAGCAGTAGATCAAAGAGGTTTTAATGTAAACGCTCTTAACATAAGTTTATCTACAATACATGATTTAGCCTAAAATAATAAAAATTATTGAACATGAGACAGGCATCAGAACAGAACCAATAAGAGAAACAGCTAAATAATCTAAATTATATTATTCTGAAATTTATTAGAAAAAGCACTGTGAAAAATCACTAATCAACATTGAAGGACTTCCAGCTACTGATATGATAGTGGTTATAGTATCTGGAATCTTAATTTGAAATGTCGAAATAACCACCAATATTTAAAAGTAATTGACAATAATCTTAAGTAAAATAGAAGCATCTAAACTATAAGTTGATTATAGTTGTTGTTACTTTTTTATTTCTCTCCAGCTTTTCTTTGTAAGGTTTTTAACAACAATATTCTTTTTTTTAAGTTCCTAGGAAGTTTAAATAATTTTAGTTGGATCGTATCTATATTTTTCTTAGATTTTATTTAATATACCCACACTTGTCAATTATGAAACAAAAATCTTTTTTTATTAATATATATTTTTTAAAATAAATAATCAAATAATAAATACATTATAAAAAAATTAAACTCTTACGTAAAATATTACTACAGAAACAATTTTCAGAGCGTTGATATAGATATTATTACACGTAGCGCATTAAAAAGTTCCCGCTTTAGAATATTTGTTTTCTAAATCACATGCTTCGCATAAAGGTCCTATAGTCCCAGTTAAACATTTATTTCCAATATACCCACCTAAGCAATTAGAAGGCTGATTTTAACATTACAATATATTATCTGTCTTATTATTGCTTCTCCAATAACCAGAATCTACAAGTATTACATTACCACCTTTACATTCTGTATTTTATTTGCATTTGTTGCATTCGAATATAGGAGAAGAAAGAGTAGGAGCTATTAATTAATACCTTTTTAAAAGAGTAAAAATTATAACAACTGATAAAATATTAATAAAAAAAAATATAGAATATTTATTTACGTTCCATAAGGACATTTAACACACTTTTGTAAAATTTTTGTATCTTACTTATCATCACTACCAATAGCCTACTAAAATATTTCTCCTTCCTAACACTCTCTAATTTAAAGTCCTAAAAGTATGTAGTGCTGGTCAACATCTCTTCCTATATAATTCTTAGAGGATGAAGAAATATTAAGCCATACAAAAGAACCTGGCTTTCCTATGACAAAAAGCTATTCAATAATAAATGAAGTATTTGTTGAATAGAAATAGTATTCACTTTATTAGTTTATTATAAAATCGTAATAATTATTATCTGCTTAATTAATAGAAATTATTATTTCTTTTTGTAAGGTTTCTTAATAGCTTTTATTAATGATGTTTCCTTATTCATCAAGCAAATTTAATATCAAGTTAGGTAAAGTAGCCCCACTTTTATAGCTCTGAATGATATAGTTATCTTAATTCTTCCCTTTGCCTTATTGAATATCTAAATTTTGATTAAGAATCTTCATTTGCTATATATCAAGGACCAAGCGACTACTTGAACTCATATAATTGTTGCCATACTTTAAAACTAATTAATTTTTAAATATTGAAATATTGGAAATAAATAACATTTAATTTAATTTTACCACTCGTATTATTCACCAGTTAGTTGCCCTTATTGTTAAATTATTCAAATGTTGCATTCGATTTTATAAAATATGCACCACCATAATATTAGGCTAAATTTCTCTAGAAAAGGGATTTATTAATCAAAAGCCAATTCATGTAATTGTTATTTTGATTTTCTTGGTTAACAGCATAAAGTGCTCCTCCAATAGTTGCAGAGTTTTATATAAAATTACAGTTCTTAAGAGAAACAAATTATCCTTAGCTGCTTTGTATATATAAAGCTCCTCCCAGCTAGCTTACTTTATTAAAAGCAAATGTTGCATTAATCATTAAGGTATTTTTAACAGGATTTATTAAATTAATTGCTCCACCCATATAACTTCCTTTGTTATATTGAAATTGAGAATTTACAACTTCTAAATTTCCTGTGTTAACAAAAATGGAATTACTAACACATTTGCTGTCACTGCATGTGTTATTCTATATCTTAACACCACTTAAGAATAGAGATCCTTAATTGTTAACTATTATCATACTCACATCTTAGCTGTTAATAGCAAGCATTCTTTTTTATTTTATCTAAACGTTTTAATACCTGTTTTATAAATAAAATGAAAGTTAAAAAAAAAAATTAGACATAAAATATTATTGAATTTACTTCATTAATCATTTAAAAATATTTAAACTTGTAAATAAATGAAAAATTTTATTTAAGTTTAAATAAATATCTAAAAATTAAAAGAAAGTTTTTTTAAGTATTGATTAAAAAATCTTTCAAGAATTAAATCAATAAAAAAAATAATATTTTAATGTTAATTTGTAAATTAAAAATCTTTCAAAAATTAAATCTAAACTTATTCATTTATTAATTTATTAAACTCTTTTGAATTTCTAAATATTTTTAATTTTTAAAAATAATAAAAATTTTACATTGATGATGAAATAGTGGTATTGAAAATAGTTGCACTTGATGAGCTTGTTATAAAAATCAGTCCTCCTAAGCTAAAGTAACCCTATAATTAAGATCCAGATATAGAGAGTTATGAGTTTTATGTAATTTAAAATAAGATTGGGTCGTTGTTGGGAATTTACTTGAGGAAAGTTGCATTTTAAATTTAAAAATCGTAAATTTAAATTTGAGTATTGTAAACAGAAATGAAAGGACCAATTCCATTTGTAATTTAGTTTATTTTTTTTTATAACTATGGATTTATATCTGTGCTTTGAGGATCGTTTTCAGAAGTATACAAAGACCTTATAAATATTTATCCATTCTCAGAATATAAAAATCCTCCATCAACTGAAGCAAATGTATTTTTAGCTATACAATTTTAAATTTTGATTAAATTGCTTTAGGTAGAGCTAAAATATATAGATCCTCCTGTCCCTGAAAATATTTGATTAAATTTACAAGACTGAATCTGGATTACTGAATTAAGTTATATACTTACTGCTTATATAGCTCCACCTTAGTAAGTAGACCATAGATTATAAAATTAAGTATTCTAAATAGTAAATTAGGAATTTGAAGTTGAGCCACTTAGTATCAGTCCTGCCCCTTGATAAGCAAATCCATTTTTAAAAACAGAATCTTAGATAATTAATTTATTAACTCTGAAGTAAGCCTAACCTCCTGATATGGGATTATTTAAATTATTTTAATTGTTCATATTCATAAACAATCTTTAAATGATTGCTTATTTGATTATTATCAAAATGGTAGTCTTTTATTTAAATATTAAAAATAATTAATACCTCATTATAAGTTTTTTAATTTAATTTTACCTTTTAAGAGAAATTATCTATATTATTAAAATTAGAATTTGTCAATACCAAATTCGAATAAGGAGCGAATATTGAAAGAGAAGAAGAAAATTCATTTATGCATAGGTCAGGAGTATTCATAGTGATATTAGAGATATTGAGAGAATCGATTTAAATATTTGCATTCATGTAGCTCTTTATAGAGAATACTGTTGATTCTTAGTAATTTGAGTCAACCTTAAGATTTACATTCGTAATTTAAATTTTAGAAAATGTGATATTAGTAACAGTAAAATCTTAAACGTCCATAAAGTTAGTTAGACTTTAAACAGCTAAAGAGAAGTCATTTTTTGAATAGTAATTTGTGATATTAATATTCGTTAAAGTTGCATTTAAATTTACATGATTAATAAGTTTAATGCAAAAAGATGTTGATTATTATTACTTAGAAAAACTGCATAATATATTTGAAATATAAACGTTCGAAGAAATTTAGGAAAAAATCAGATTTATACTTGGGTTGTTTTAAAATATTATGTTTTCAGCAATTATATTTTGAACATTTTGCAATTTTATAATATAAACAAATTGTAACTAATTCTGTTATGAAACTTCTTAAATTTAGGTATAACTAAATTCTGTTTAATCAAAGTAATTTGTAATTTGGCTTTTATTGAAGAGCTCATAAATAACTGAATTCTAAGATATGAACAAGTTTAAAAAGGATGCTGAAGAATTAGCTATTTATTAATTAAGCTCTAAATCAAGGATTATATTCTACTATGCAGAGCCTGCTAAAATAACGTTATTATAAATCATACTATTAGAAATGCTAGCTGTAAATGTAGAAGATTAACTTTAGACACCTAATTTATATTTATAAATAAGATTAAAATTTAATTTATAAATATAAAAAGGTTACCTATAAACTATACGTATTATAAAACGTTATGATGAAATAAGAGCTTATTTATAGCATATGAAGAAGAATTAATAAAATTTCTCACTTATCCATTAGTTGATATTATCACATTCTTTTTAATATGAAGATTTTATATGGTATATTAAATAGGAATAGGAGAATTGATAATCGAAGTGTCAATAAAAGAAGATTCAAATATGTTTATATCAGTTAATTTTATTGCTAATAAGCTATTTTGACTATTTATCTAAATTAAAGAATTTATTTTATAAAAAGTCATAAAGTTAAAATTTATGCTTTAAAAGCTAAAATTTTTTCCCACAATTATAGACATCAGAGGTGTTGTGAATCTATTAAATAATAATAATAATATATCATTAATTAAGTAAATTAAAAACTTAAAAAATCATTCAGATATATAAGTTGATTATTTCTTTGCAATTTCTAATAAAAATACTGTAAATTCTTTAATTTAGTTCTTTATGAAAACTGTATTGTAGTTTATTTAAATTAAAAATATCTGGTTCTAAAATTTTTTTGGCCTTAATGTAAGTGGTTTATAATAAATGAAGAATTAGAGCACTTATTATTACAATTTAGAAAATTTACCTTTTTTATACAAAGAAAATGTTATTCAGCTGAACATTTAGGCATGTGAAAGTGATAGGAATTTAATACTATGAAATAGAATTTGTGTTAAAAGCAGCATTCTAGATCATAAGCTATTAATATCCACTAAAATTTATTTGATTTGTACCTTAAATAGTGAATTAATTAATTAGATTTTAATTTTAGCTATCGCTATAAGTAGTTAAAATTAAATTTTAGGTTATTTGTGTGTTCGAAGTAGACTAAATTTGGAAATGAGCACTATTCCATTAATAATTTATTCCTGCATACATATTCATCTAATATACAGGACTTCTAGAAGTATAATATTGCTATAAGAAACTAATTTCAAGAAGTGAGCCTGAAAGTTAGATTTAATCATATATGAAAGATGGATTAGTTGAAAGAGGATTGTTAAGATATTATTAGAAAAGAGTAGGCTGAAAATTTATGTATTTGTTTACTAGACACTATTTAGGATCCATAGCTTATTAGCTCACATACTTTTATAAGTCTAATCTATTAAATTATAAAATATTTTTATATTTATTAGCCTTAATTAATTTTGTCATTAAAATTTAATAATGAATTAAAAAAGTAATTGATTTGCAAAATTTTTTTTGATAAAACCTTCAAAAATGAATGATTTAGATAATTTAATGAAAAAATTACTAGTAAAGTTAAGATGAGATGAAAACATGCAAAGTAGAAAGTGAAGCAGAGTAGTATATATAAGGAAGAGCAGTTGATTGTAAGAAATAAAAAGAGTCAATCTTGTTAAATTGGTAGGCTTATTTATCAAAAAAAAAGATATATATCCAATTGATATTGTAGATCAGTGTCAAGTTGTAATAACTAATATAAAGAGCCTAATATCCAACCAATTAATTTTAAACATTAAGACTTTTTAAATCTATTATTTTTATCAGGTTGATTACTTTATTATTTTATTAAGAATTCCAGCTTCTATTGTAATTGTAGAGTAAAGCTTTAATATCATTAGCAGTTTAAATTATTAGCAAAAAATAATCATCATTTGTAATAAATACAAAGTCTTAAAATTGCTCTATTTAAATATTGCTCAGCAATTGCTCATTATTTATGTCTTAAAGGGCAAATATATATTTCTGAAAAGTGTATTATGGACTTTTATCTAAAATATATAAGAAAGAAATATAATTTGGTTAAATAAACACTATAGTTCCTTCATTATTCTAATAAGTAAATATATTTGGTGATTAACTTAGAATTGAACTAAACGTTTGAAAAGGAGGTTCATTTTAGAAAATATTAATACCGTTACTGTCAATAATAATTAAGTTTATATATGATTTTAGGGATTACAGATTTCTTTTTTTGTAATCAGTTGTATTTTATAGATAAATCTCTTCGCTCTGCTCATTATCTTGCAGCAATCTTGATGGAGTAGTGCAAAATGTTGAATAGTCAAATTGTTAATTGTATTATGATAATATAAAATAGCTTTTTTTTTAATTATATGCTTAAAAACTGACATATTATTTAATGACTTTTTAACTATAATCACTAATTGTGTAATTTTACAAAGTTTATACACCATTATTATTACAATATATTCTGATCTAACTTACACTTTAATTTGCTGTAGTTGAAGAGCATTTCCCATTTGCAAGTTTTAGGTAGAAGTTTATTACAAAGTAATTTACGTAAACAGTAACATTTTAACTAAACTAGGAGCTAAAAAATAAACTTTCTAAACTTGATAAGAAAGTATATGAAAACTACTACAAATTAATTGCCTAGTTTTACACTGCATCGTAAACATAGTTTTGAGTTTTTTTGTTTGTGTCACTAATTTTAATAGAATTTAATCTAATAAGATATTGTTAATCATTGATTTGATTAATATAGTTAATTGTATTATAACCTAAAGTAGTTAAAGTTTTTGTTTATAATAAATTTCCCTATACAGATGGATTGTAATTACCTGATATCATTGATTTATTAAAGTTAAACTGCCCTACGTATCCGAGTTAAAATCCCAAAAATAATTGGGTGTTGTTAAGCTAGAAAATAGATGTAGCTGAAAGAGAAAATGGATTAAATTTTAAATTTATTTAATTATAGTTGGTAAATTTAAAATTTCTATTGACAAAATCTTAAGCTTCATAAACATAGAAGTAGGTCTGTGTGAAAAAGAAGAAATATGTTTAACTGTTACTCTAGACATCTTTGATCATTGTTATTGGCACCACTTTAAATACAAATAAAAAGTTAGTTTTCTTTTAAATTGTATTGTATTTATTTAGGTAAAAGAAAAAAATAATTTAACTTTTAAAAGTAGAAATTATTTCAAATATCTTTATAAAAACCCAAATTTATATAAATCTTTATTATTTTTATTCGATGGACAAAAAATATTATCTTTCTTTCTTTAATTAATTAATTTGTATAGAATGAACGAACGAATTTGAATTTTGTGGAAGAAATCTACTGAAAGTCTTTTGGTATTTTAAGATACCACAATTAATTAAGGAAAAAAGTAAAAATTACATTGACTAATGCATATTTTAGGATTTGAGATGAATGTCTAGAAATTAAGCACTATTTGATTATTTCCTTTGTTAATAATATTAATTTTGTTTGTGTCATAAAAGCACAAGTTACCAGACGTGTAATAAATCGCTAAAACGTTAATAGTTGGTAAATACTTAAACGTTTAAACGGTACCAGTTAACAGGTAGTTATCATAATAATACTAAACATTTGTATTGTTGCTATTTGAAACATTATGTATGATACCGCTAATTAGCGTACCAGATTATGAAACAAAGGCTATGAACGTTTAGTTTACTTAATTACTTTAAACAAAATCAAAAACTTTTGATGGTAAAGCTTGGTCATTCGTTAATTTAAATGGATTGGTCATATTTCTAAGAACATCTTTTTAAAAAATTTAGCAAATTATAGAAGTAAAAATCAAAAATATCAAAAAAATTACATGAATTTTAAATATTGTATTATATCTAGTCATTTTGCACAAAATACAAGTAAATCTTTTATAAGCTTGAAATAGTAGCGATAATTAATTAGCCACTTTGCTAATTACCTAATCCTTATTAATAAACATATGGAGTGACTGCTACAAACTGCATAATATCTAATCAAATTTAAAATATTATTCAGAAAATATGATTTTATTTTCATTTTCAATTTACCTGATGCTGTTGCACTATATATTTACATATTTTCCCTTAAAGAGTAAACAACAAAGCTCCTTTATAAAACAAATCCAACCATAAGCTAATCACTTACGTAAAAGGAAGAAATACTCTAAGTATTTAATGTGGCAGTATACTTTATACTCAAGGTTTAACTTTCAAGTATCTAAATCTCACCATTGATATCTCTAGTAGCTATTAGATCAGTTCCACTTATAGCTTAAATATCTACTATATCACCTAAATTTCCTTTATCGAATTAGTAATTTATTTATAAAAACATGATAGATGGTTAAAGCTTATATACCTGAAATCTGCCTTAATCCTGGACACTACTATGTCTACGGATTTAACATAACTTGGTTGTAAATTTATCGACTCAAAAAGCTTATTAATACAACAAGCGTGATGGCGTTGATCATTTAGAATAATAATTTTTATTAAAGACTTATCTATCTATTTTAAATTTTGAGAAAAAATACTATGACTTATTATTAATATTAATTTCTACCAATCAAAATTAAATATTATTTATCTTAAAGTTACTATTTTTTCGAAGTCCCACTCTTATTAATCAAAGAAAATAAAGTCAGAGAAATCGTTCAAACATTTATTTAAGATCACTTACTTACACTATATAAAATTGAAATTTAGATCTTTTTTACTTTTTTGTTAATCTGAATGATTTTTTCTTATTTTTTGAATCAAGTACACAAAAAAAGATTATTGTGAAATTCAATATTCTATTGTATTCTATGTTAGTGGATTATTATTATAATCATATTTTATTAAGTCTCCAGATATTATCTGTAATTAAAAGAAAATAAAGAATGATCTATTCTTACTTAATCACTTATTATTGTAAGAACAAATTAATTTTTAAATATCTGTCTATTCACTCTTGTTATAATTAAGAGACAAAATAACTCTAACTAGGATTCTTTAAAAAGATATTGTGAAGAACATAAATATTTACTATGATTAGTAAAAAAATCTTAAAACCTAAATACGCAGAATATATAGTAAAATTTGAAGTCTCTCTCACTTTAAAAAATGATAAAATTTAGATCGAACCACAAAAATCATTGGATATGAGAAATAATTTTTAAGTTTTTTTTTTTTACTGCGAGAGAGTTCCTAGATTACAATATATTTTATAGTACCACTTAAATTTATTTAGACATTTAAAGAAATATCAATTAATACCTTATGAACTGTTAAATTATTTAAGTAATAAATTTAATTTTTTTCTTCTCAATACATGTACTTTTTATCACATAATTTTAAATTACTTACAACTTAACTAATTATTTATTACCTTAAATTATAATTTATTCTTTTTATTAATATTCATCAAAACGAATATTTTTTAAATCTAAGAATCGGATCTAACTAAAAAAAGATATTTTATTTACAATCAAAAAATTATTTTAAGATTTAAAAAACCTCAATTAAATTATCTATTAAAAATATTTATTCAAATCCTTTAATGATAAACGTTTAGTTAGATTGATTTGAGTAACAAATATGAAATTTTAGTCTTATTTAAAATGATTCTTAACATATTTTTAAAATTCTTTCTTACTAATTGATCAAAATAGCTTATGTGAAACTAAATTAAAAAAATAGCTTGATGATAATCCTTAAATATTTGTTTAATTACAAATGCTATAAATTTAATTCATTATATTGTAAATTGTTATTCATAATTTAAAATACTAAGAAATTCATTAATTAAATACCTTAAAAATGCATTAATTTTCATAAATTCCCTCCCAAATGTTATTAGGTAATAATCTTATTATATGAATATGGTTTTTGGTTTTATTTCTCTGAAAATTTAGAAGAAAAAATTTACATTAAATATTAAAAATTGATTGATAATTAGTTAAATTTAGATGAATTAATTACTTAGGAGTATTTAAAAATAAACTAGCTTGTTAAATGATAATTTATATAAATAATTCATAATAAAATTCGCAAAATACTTTAATTAAATGCAATTTAATTAATCTAAGTTTTTGTCTTAAGACATAATTCAACGAAAATGATAAAAAATGCTTAATGGCAAATAATTTAGAATAAATATTATAAAAAGTTATTCCTAGAACCAGTCAAATTAAATTAATAAATTTATTGATAAAAAATATTGATTGATCAGTAAAAATAGTTTGATTGATTTTTTAGAATAAGGGATTTAAAGAAAATAATATAAGCATATTTAATTAATTGTAAATTAGCAAAGTACTTTTTACGAAATGTAAAATATTTCAAGAGATTATCCGACATATAGCCCAAATAGCAAAATTTAACAATCAAGGCATGAGATTTCTCCATTTGGCAAAAGAAACCAATCCGTTTTTGTAGCACGCGAAAAAGAATAAGATAAATAGCATAAATATTTCTAAAATTCTAAAGTTGAATCTTGCTCATTTGTTTTTGTAAAAGGAGGATCAGCTTTGGCTATGCCTTATTATAGTCCAAATTATCTTGAAAAGCATAATTCACCCTCACCTAGCAAAACTTAGAAAAAATAGAGATCTATATCAACAGTTACCCAGTAATTTTTTAGAATATTTATTTAGTTAACAGTTTATTTCAGCAAAGCAAACATATTCTTTAACTACAAGTAGCAATAGCATTCATAAATACATAATATTTTTTTAGATATTGGTAGATATAATCAAGACTAGCAAATGCTAAACCAAAATTGTTTTTGCTTATAAATATTTATTTCAAATAACGAATGATTGAATGTTAAATTATTTTTTATAAATTCTTTAGAGAATCCTATGCTTAAAAACAATATACACATGCAGGATAAAGAAATAAACCAATGGAACCCTATCATATGAATGCACAAAGAAATAGGCTAATAATTTAAGAACCTAAAATTGCAAGAGGAAATTCTAGTTCAATAATGTTTGGAGACCCATTGTAAAATAAAAAAATATTTAAATTAAAAAAATAAACTTATTTAATTTCGATTTGTATCAATAATTTACTGACATATTAGTTATTAAAAATAAATCTTCTTCTTTACAAATTATCATTATCTTCTTTGAAAAGGTATTTCTTAACAAATATAATAAATATAAAAGTCATCCTTACAAAAGAACTTTCGTTACTACGAGCAAATTATACTTTGAAAAACCAAATTTAGATTTTTATAGCTTACAATAAAATGAAGGAATTATTTCTGACAAGATTAAATATACTCACTACCTTTAGCACCTTTGAATCAAACCAATTTAACTGCAAACTCTTTCTTTTTAAAATCTTTAAAATTTATAAAAAATAATATAATTATGATCAAAATAAATATTTCTTTAATAAAAAAGCGTTTAATAGTAAAAAAAGTATTTTTCCTAATTGTTATATTTAATAAATTGAATAATCATTAAATGTTATATATTATTGTGAGTTTCTTCTTATTTCCATGTTAACAAATAAATTTATTTGTCTTTCTTAATTCAAAATTAATTAATTAATTTACCTTATTTTCTAATTATTTTAAACAGTATTTTTTTTAAAATAAAAAATATATTTTATTTATATTATAAAAATATAAGGTTAAAAATTGTAATTAATAAATTATCTTTCTCATACATAATATATTGATTAATTTGATATATCATATAAAGATAAATATATAATAAAAGTATACAGAAGAAAGGTGAACCATTAAAAAAATAAAGTTAATATATTATGTCTCAAAAATTATTTTAAAAAATAATGATTTTTTTATTTATTTTATTTGCATTTAAATTTTAATTATCTATTTCTAAAAATATTTTCTAAGATAATGTTTTACAAATTATCTAAATTAGAATAATTAAATATATATTAATAAAAATTGCAAGTTATATATTTCAGTAACTAAATTACTAAATTTAAAATATTTCTAAAGTTTTAATTTAAAAAATAACTCTGTATCACTTTTTACTAATTATCAAATAATGATGATCTATTTCAAGAGTTTGCAATATCTATTTTGTACAGGGCTTAAAAGTAATTTGCATAGAAATTCTTTTTTTATTTGATTATATATGCCTACAATAAAAGTTTAAGCTTTTATAAATAATAAACAGTATTTGCTTAATAATTAAAAAAATTTGTTATGAAATTATGTATAAAAATAATGATTTACTTTATTTTTAATTATAACTGAAGATTTTGTGTTTTATTACGAATGGTAAAAAAATATTCTAAATGAAAATTTTTTAACAAAATAAATCAAATATGATAATGCACTAATAGTGTTTGAGGTTTGAGATGAATATTATTTAAATCTTTCATATATAAACATTCTTTTTTATTTAATAAATATTGCTTATAAAACAAAATATTTAAAATTTTTATATTAACATATATTTTTAGTGAGTTAATGCCCTTTTCAAATAAAATAGAAATTTTGCTGATAACATTATTAAAATGCAAATAATTTAATTTAAATAATAAAACAAATGTGTATACAAATAAATATGTTTTTTAAAAAGAAATATAATACCAAAATATCCTTTAATTTGGAATATTATCCTATAAAATACAATAACCTAATAATAATCTTTTTTTCAAAAATTTTAAATAATTTTTATATAAATAATTTATTTTATACATACAGATCTATAAGCATAAAAATAACAAAATCCATTTTCATCTTCTATAAATGCATCAAGAATACTGTCTAAAATGAATTAATGCATACTAAAAATACTTAAAATATATTTATATAATTCATATTATTGAATTTATTGTGTTAAATAAACCTCGATAATTGATAATAAAATTTATTTTTTTTAGCATTTATTCTTAATTTAATTAATTGAAAAAATCTACTGAATGTAAATCACTTTTTTTCTATAAAATTTAAAAAAAAGTGTTGAAAGTTTTATCAGGAATATGATTTTCGTTAAAAATATCATTTTAATTTTAAACTATCCTAAATGATAAAAATTACTTAAAATGATTTATTTAAATGAAATAAATATCTCAAAATATTATTAGACAATCAAAATATAATTGCTGCTCTATAATAGCTATATATAAAACCAGTAAAGATATAAAAAATCATAAAGTTTTATAGAAAGTTTATTTAATTAGAGTCTATTTGATTGATTGATCAAAAGCATGAATTTAATTTAACAAATTCGAATATAAATATAAAATTCTATTTTAAGAATCTCAAGCTTTTTTCAGTTCATTAGCTGATAATAGAGTGCTTTTGTAGATAAATTAAGTCATTAGAAATTTATATTAAACTCTAACTTTAATATCTAAAGAAACAAGTAGATCATAATTTAAATATTTTTCCTAAATTAAAATATATATTCATACATACACAAAGAAAATAGAGTCAAAAATTGAACAGTAAAATTTAAGTTTCAATATCTTGTTTTATAAAAGTGAGTATGATATGTATTACAAAATAAAAATTAATTTTTGCTAAATTATTATCAGAAATTACAAAATGTTACAATCTATTATTTTATTTGAGTAAATACGTTAAAAATTGTTCAAAATTTTATTTCATAACTGCAATTACTAATTAATTCTGACAATAAACTTTCTACTTGAAATAGAATTTTATAGTTAATCTAAAATGATGAAATATAGATCTGATAAATTTAATCTAATGATCTTTTAAATGCTTCTTCTATATTTAAAATCTAAAAATAACAATATTTATATCCTCAATCTATATTTTCAGTTATATTTATCGAATCTAATTTAATGCATATTTTTAAATATTTAAGGTTTATAATTTAATGTATTAAGTATGGAAAGTAGTTTTATTAATAAAATTATATTTTTCTATAAACAAAATTACAATTTAAGATAAACAAAAAAGAAAATTGGTTAAATTTTTTCTTCAACTTATTTAATTTTCTTACTGAACTCAAAAATAAATTAGGCTTACAAAAACATTCCCTATTCCAAATTGAACCTTATCACTCTTTATATACTTAGACATTTTTGCTCAAAACATTAAAGAATAAAAAAAATAAAATACAAAAAAAAAACTAAAAATAAAACTAAAACTTTAAATAAAGTATGAATAGATTTATCCTTTTGAGTATTATCATGCTCATGCCTATTTGTTTGACTTAAGATATAAGTGTAGAAAAACTCCTTGCTTATAATAGATGGTCAAGCTAAAATCAAAGAGTGTATCTGAATGAAGATGAAAAACTATTTAGACAAATGGTTTTCTTTGAGAACTTGTAAAAGATTAAGGAACATAATAGTAATCCTAACAATACCTATTCTATTGATGTTAACTAATTCTCAGATATGACTTAAGAAGAATTTACTGAAAAAATTCTTATGAAATAGGATTTGGTTGACCATCAAATAAAAGATATTGGTTAATAGGCTACCAATAATAATGATAATAAGGAAATGAAAGCATCAAATCTTGCTATCGCTGCTTCTATAGACTGGAGAACAAAAGGTGCTGTAACTACGGTTAAGAATTAAGGTAGTTGTGGTTCATGCTGGAGTTTCTCTGCAGCTGGCTTAATGGAGTCATTTAACTTCATTTCAAACAAAGCTTTAGTTGATTTTTCTGAGCAATAACTCGTTGATTGTGTCATCCCTGCAAACGGTTACTCCTCTTAAGGATGTAACGGAGGATGGCCTGTTTAATGTCTTGATTATGCCTCCAAAGTAGGTATCACTACCCTATAGAGCTATCCATATGTTGCAATTTAAAAGAAGTGTGCTGTGACTGGTACAAATAACGGGTTTAAGCCTAAAAAGTGGATTTAAATTCCTAACACTTCGAACGATTTAAAAAGTGCTTTGAATTTCTCTCCTGTTTCTGTTCTTGTTGATGCTTCTACTTGGGGCCAATATAAGTCTGGAATTTACAATGGATGTAACTAATCTAATATTAGATTAAACCATGCTGTATTAGCTGTTGGCTATGACTAACAAGGTAATTGGATCGTTAAAAATTCTTGGAGCACTAGTTGGGGTGAAAATGGCTATATTAGACTTGCTCCAAACAACACATGCGGTATATTAAGCTATAATCTTTAAGTTACTGCATGAAAAAATTGGATAAACTATTATAATTTATATTAATTAAAATATATTATTCATATTAACTATATATTCATATAAAATTGTGGTTCAAATATTAAGATTCAATTAGCCTTTAAAAATAGAATATAAAATTTAAATTAACATTATATTAAAAAATATTAAAAAATAAAAATTTATATTTAAAAATAGTTTTATGAAATATAATAAACTAAATTGATTTTATAAAATTCAAAAAAAAAAATTAAATACAAAATCATTAAAATTAAATATATTAATTAAAAATATACCTCCTCTTTAATCAAAACTACTTTTTTAAGGACTCTTAAAAATATGATTTTGAGTATGCCAAGCCAGCCATTAAATTTTAAATAACAACTCAAAGAATAAAAAAAGAAAGAGAAATTATAAATTAAAAATAGAAATAGTGAGAAATCAAAGAATAGAAAAAATAAGAAAAATTTTAACTCAATCAATAAAAATACCAAGAAAAAGCTTAATAAAAAAAATAAAAAAATCTTAATAGAGAATAAAAAGAAATTTAGAGAAGAATAATTAGTTATTCATAAAGAAATAAAAGTAAGAATAATAATAAATTCAAAAAGAGTAAAATAAAAAACATAAAATAAAAAGAAAAGTTTATAAGAAAAAAAGAAATAAGTTAAAACTAATGTTGCAAATGATACTAGAATTTCTGAATTTAAAAGGGAAATTATTAAAGATATTAATTAATTTTTAATGATAATACTAATTATAAATATAATCTAAAGATTATTAGAAATAAGTGAAGAAAAAGAAAAAATTAAAGTTAAAATAT
Organism: Tetrahymena thermophila SB210; assembly: GCF_000189635.1. Classification (NCBI taxonomy): domain Eukaryota; phylum Ciliophora; class Oligohymenophorea; order Hymenostomatida; family Tetrahymenidae; genus Tetrahymena; species Tetrahymena thermophila. The sequence goes on from NW_002476416.1 coordinate 104,041, forward strand.
AATCAATAATCAATTCTAATGAATAAACAAATCAATACAATTTTGAAAATTAATATTTTCCTGTTTTCTCTGATTTTGGTTTAATCATATAATAAACAGCATTCGCAATTGGCACTTCCCTTTTAAGAAGAAATTGGAGATTACATAAAACTCATAGAAAAAATTAAAAAAAAATTAGCTTGTAAAAATAATGAAAATAAAGATGATCACTGTTTGAAAAATTGCTCTTTATAAAAAAAATATATTGTTCAAATGAAATAAAATAATTAATAAGTAGAACTAAACCATCTCAAAGTAGCTTCAAATTATAAGTTTAATTTTTAAAATAATATTCTAAATATTCAATATGTAAATAATTTTGATATTTTTGAATAAAAAGGTATTGCTAATATTAAATTTTCTTCTTCTGAATAAGATTTTATTATATTTACAAGAAGATATAAAATAAATGTAATCTTATTTGAATTTTAAATTAAGAATATTACTTTTTTCAAAGTATTTAATGAAATAAAATTTAAAGAATTTTGACTTATTCTAGCAAAAATTTAAAAAAAAACCAACACATCTAATTGACGTAAAAGTACTTACCATTTTAACTTATTATTTATGAGGGGGTGTCTTAAGATATGAACGGTATTTATTTTTTGATCTTCTTAATTTTCTAAATCTGTCTTTCATTTAAATAAGATACATTTCTTATCCACTTAAGCTTACTAAACTTATTTATTATATAATAGTAATTTTTTTGTATTTAGGTAAATTAATTAGTAAATTGATATGAGATAGTTAGACAGACAGATTGAATAAATAAAAAAATATATATAAAAATATCAATTAATTAATCAATTAAAAAAGAATAATATTATTGATATCTCAAAAAAATAGTAGATATTTTTGAAGGAAAAATGGATACTTTATCTAAATAATCAACAAATAATTCAAATAATATCATATAGGCATCTTCTTTTTATGATTAATAACCATTTTTATTAAAATGTTAATTACATCCCACATACCCTATCTCATTTATCTGTACTGATACCACACAAGAGTGCATTTTTAAATGCAATTTCTGCATAGTTGAAAATTTAATTTAACCAAATAAACTTATTCTACTTAACTAGGCTATTGAAAGTGATTAGAAAACAGTATTTCTTAACTGGCCTATTTATGATGATCAAACTATCAGCCAAAAAATTTAAGAATTTTCTTTGAAGCAACCAAATAATCTGGAGTTTAAAGAGAAGATTAGATCTTACTTCAAAGAATTATTAGCAAAAGTATTATTAAAAATAGAATAAATGTAGAATTAGATGCTTCAAAAAGCTGATAGTATTTTAGATTTAAATACTAGCATATTAGAGCTTTATAATAATTTAAGCTAAAAATAATCGATCAGACAAGAAATAATGAATAATTAGACTAGTCCTGAGTAGAAAAATAATAAACTTAAAGAAATAATTTAAAATGTTAACTCTAATCTAGATACAAATAAATAATTAATACTAACTAAATTGAATTAAATAGAAGATTATTAAAATTAAATAAATTTCGAATAACCTTCTTTAATTAAAGATCACATATTATCTATATTAGAGAGAATTGATTTTATTCCTTTTAGAAATCTAGACTAAATTCTTTAATAATAAAATCAGATCTTGAATGATCTAGAAAAATAAAGTGATAATGTTAATAAAATAATAAGCCTGGTTAGCAATAAAATGAATAATTGTTCAGAAACATTTATTAAAAATGTTAAGTAATAACTAAATAAATACTCTTACATCCTGAATAAAGTTGATTTAGGAAATATTTATGAAAGTGAAGAATCTATTCCTCCTAACTTTAATAATCTAAATGAAAGTTAACTAAGCGAGTTATTTAATGTAGCAAAATAATACATAAAATCTAACAATAATCAATAATTAAATTAATAAAAGTCCTTTAATAAAGATTTTGTTATTTAATTAATTACTAAAGATTCTAATTAATATTATCTAGAATTTCTAATTAATTTAGAAAAGACTTTAAGTGGAATAAACTAGTACCTAAACTGTTTCACTTATGATAAAGTTAGTGAAGAAGAATTATTAATATTCAAGTCTACTGACTATAGAGATAGCAAATAAACAAAAATAGCACTAAATAAAATAAATTAGACAAAAATAGAATTTCCATAAAATAAATATGGAAATATTATTTTTAATTAAAAAATAGATAATAGCAAAGTTTATATTTTTAGATTTAAACTTAATAGAACCTTTTACATTGACTATGGTTATTTAAGAATTGGAATTATACCAAGTGATAAAGTAAATAAAGATTTAATTAATGAAGATAATAAAAACGGTTATTATTCTTGGAATGATTCAAAACATCAAGTTGTTAAAGGAATTAGCTTAAATTAAAATGAAGTATCAAATTAATTTGAAGAAATTGAATTTAGATTTTGTCTTTCTAAATAATTATTTTATTTTTCTGATTATCCAAGATATGAAAATATAAATATGATTGAGTAAAGCTTAATTAAAGTAGATAGTGAATATAATTTTGGAATATCATTTTAGAACTTAAGAGATAAATTAATATTAGAAAACACTTATTTTTTAAAGTAGAATTTTCAAAGTGTTGAATAAATTATTAATTTTTGATATTTTATAATTAATTTTTAAATTATAAAATTATTTACTTTATGTTTTATTTTTATTATGTTATAATAAATTTTTATTTTAATGCAATTAAATATTTTATACTTTTTTAATTTTTATCTCATAAATCCACACATTATTATTTGTAAATCCAATTTAAATATTTTAACAAATTATTTTTTATTCTATTTTATAAAAGATTCAATGTTATTACTTCTAATTCAAGATAAGGAAAATTAATTTTACTAAAAAAATTATAAAAGTAGAGAATGATATATATCTTTATGTCCAAATACTAAATAAGATATATTAGTGGAGCTTCCCTCAAGAGAAAAAAAGGCAAAAAAGTGGTTAAAATTAATAAATAGCTAGCAAATTAAAAGCTCTACAGCATTATAGCCTTAAATCTAACAAACTAATAATAATCATAAACAAACAAACAATAATATTAATGTCTACTAAAAATAATCTAAGAGTTATTGAAAAGTTCCAAGATCGATCTTCTCTTTAAGATTATTAAAATGAAAATAAGGTGATTAAAAAATTACAATTATTATTTTTGACATATAGATTTTTTTTTTTTTCATATAAAAATTAAAAACTGATAATTTTAACTAAAATTTTTTGCAATTAAATTTATTTCTAGAATTAAATAATTAGCTCAATATTGTTTTTACAAGCTTATATTTCTTATTTTATTGTTTGAATCACAGTTTCAATCAAAAAAGTAAAGAAGCAAGAAACTAAACTTTAATTTATTTTTTATATTGCATTTAACAAGTGCTAATTTATACTTTAAAATGGTATAAAATTTATCTTTTTTTTTAATTATTTATAAAATATTATTATAGAAATAAAGAAAAAACATTAGGGTAAAGCATAGAAAAATAATTTGTTATTAAGATTTATTTAGTAAACTAATCTTCATTTTGATATAATTAAAAATAAGTAAAATAAAAATGGCTTGAATAAATTACTTTAAAACTTTTAAACAAACTTTAATTATACTACTAACTTAATTTCTTAAAAACAAATATATTCTAATAAAATTATGATATATTATAGGTTGATGATGATAAAGTTAGACATGACATGTTGTATAAGAATAAGATATAGAAAAAGATATGTTATCTGAAAATAAGGAAGAAAATGCTACTTATTGATCAAATGCAACATTATTAAAATAAATTATTTTTTTTTTGAATTTATTAAAGCGAATTATTATGGAAGAAGTATCATTTATAGATCTAGAAATGAGAAAATAAGATTTCAAACATCAACAGTTCTTAAAAGAAAAATAACCAAAATAAAATTTTATTTACATTTCAAACAAAACCTAAGCTTTATTTGCTTAAATAAGACCTATTGAATATGGTAAATAATTATAAAAAATCAAACAATAAATCGAATTCTTAGAAAATAAAATATTCTAGGTTAATTAGAAACTCAAAGGTGCTAAAAGACCTGGATAGTTTATAGCACTTTGTAATTTTAAAAAATAGTCATCGCTATTTATTAGCGATGATTTAATTAATATTTAGAAATATACATAATTTAATTAAAGATTATGTATATTTTTAAATTTTATTTTCTGATATTTTTTGATGCATTAAATGAAAAATAGTATATACTTTTAAAAAGTGATATTCGGTCTGACCCTAGTAAATAGTAACAATTTTAACAAACCAAAGAATACATTATTGATTTTCATATAAACTTTAGAATGATAACGAAATGAAAGATTTTAGTGGTGAATTAGATAAAAAATATATATTCGTAGTGAATAGATTTAAAAGTTTCTTCTTTTAGATGAACAGGACGATTTAGAAGAAAAAAATGAAGACAACATTATGCAATGATTTTAATCGACAGAAGTCAATTTTAATTTATTCTTTTAATAAAGTTCTATATCTGATTCAACAAATGTGTCTTAGGTTAAAATTTTTTTGTTGATATACATTTTTCCAAGACGAATTATGGACGAAACTTTTCAAGCTGATCGTAAAAAATTTTATTAAAATTAACAAATGAAATGAATACATAATATAAATTAAAAATTTAAAATCAAATAAAATATCTCCTTTAATATTCTTAAAATTTTTATTAGATTATGCAAATTCATAATTTTAAATATCTGATCGATTATAATCAATATTCAATATTTTGTTCACAGTTTATATTTTTAATTTATTGTGTATAGGCGATTTAATAATAGATACTTTTGAAAATATCCTCTCAGATATTTTTGATATAAGTATAACACTTTAAATGAGAAAATAAAAATATTTAATATTGGAAAATTTTTCTAGATTGTACAAGTTACTTAAAGCAAACATATTAATTATTTATTTTTTTATACTTTTAATAAACTGCTTAGAGTTTTGATATTCATTGAATACCTCTTTAAATTAAACTTAATTTATGATATAATCATATTATCATATTAAATATTATTTTAATTAATAAAAATTTATAACCTTTTTTAATTCCTACTCTCCATATTTCTCAATAATTCTCTAAATACAATATTTTTAATTTAACTAATATTAAATATATTTAAACTTTTAATTTCTTCAACCAATTAAAACATTTAATTAAACTTGAGAAAAGATTATTTATTTATATTATTAAATTTTTATTTTATTTCTTTTTTTCTTTGCAATTACATATTAAATTAATATATCATATACTATATATATTCTGTGTTTAATTTTATGGGTTTTAATGTAAGTAAATATTATCATCTTTTTCATCATTTTACACTGATTATTATGGTGGTAAGAAAATTGATAAAAGTACCCTTATATTAGTAAAATCGCTTAACACTTTTTATCGATTCAATGCTTATGTATAAAATTAATGATTTACTTAATTTTTAAATTATTTTTAAAAATAACTAAAGTTTGTGTTTTATTATGAATAGCAAAAAAATAATTAAACTTTAAATAAATTAAATGTGATTAATA
>NW_002476416.1:109754-142995 GCF_000189635.1 Tetrahymena thermophila SB210
ATATATTTTATATTAAACTATAAACATATTTTTACTTATCTAATACTAAGAAAATAAAATATTAATGATAATTTCATATAAAATTCAAAATTTGATGAAAAAATTATTTGAGTGTAGATAATTTAAATAAAATAATAAAATTAATGTTTCAACAAAAATATGTGCTTTAAAAAAAGAAACATAATGCCAAAATATCCTTTAATTTGGAATATTACACTTCAATTTATAATAACCTCATGAATATTTTTTACAAAAATTTTTAATAATTTTTAAATAATTTATTTTTTTAATATAAAAAATAATTAAGCAAAATGCATTTTCATTTTCTCTTTTGGTAAGTAATTTAGAGTGAATTTAAATGAAAATTATTCATTTTATTATATTTTATCATTTCCTAAATTAATTAAAAAGTAATTTTCATAAAAAGTTTAAATGCAATCAAGCTAAAACTATTAGAAATAATTAATCCATACAAAACCTATTTATTTAATAAAAATTTTATTAATTTTAATTTTGAAAAATATTGAATTTATTGAGTTAATTAAATCTCCATAATAGATAATAAAATTTATTTTTTTTGCTTTATTCTTAATTTAATTAATTGAAAAAATAATAAGAAAGCAAATCACCTTATTTCTATAAAATTATGAATTTAATTAATAAATAATATCCTAAATGATAAAAATTACCATTAAAGATATAAAAAACCATAAAATTTTATAGAAAGTTTATTTTATTCGAATTTATTTGATTGATCAAATCAAAAGTATGAATTTAATATAATAAGTTCGAATATAAATTAAAAATTATATTTTATGAATCTTATGTTCATTATAGTTCATTAGCTTACAATAGAGTGTTTTAAAAGATAAATTAAGTCTTTAAGAATTTAAATTATACTCTTACTTTCTTATCTAAAGAAATAAGTATATCATAATTGAAACATCCATTCCTATGTAAAAAAAATGTGTTCATACAGAATAAAATAAATTCAAAAATTCAACAGTAAAATTTAAGTATCAATATCTTAATTTCTAAAAATTTGAATGATATGTATTATATAACAAAAAATATTATCTATTAAATTAATATCAGTAATTGCAAAATGTTACTTTGAGTAAATTAGTTAAAAATTGTTTAAATTTATTATAATTTTATTTCTTAAATGCAACTACTAATTATTTCTGACAAAATACTTTCTTCTTGAAATAGAATTTTATAGTCAATTCTAAAATGATGTAATATTGATCTGGTAAATTGAATCTAATTATCTACTAAAAGCTTCTAAATTTAAAATCTAAAAATAATATTATTTTTATTATCAATTTATGTTTTCAATTATATTTATCAATTCTAACTTAATGCATGTTTTTAAATATTTGAGGTTTATTCAATTTATTAACTGGGGGGGGGTTATATGAGATTTTGTTTTAATTTTTAGATGGGATTACTTTATAAAATTTGATGAAAAAATTATTAAAATGTAAATAATTTAAATAAAATATCCTAAGACTAATGTTTAAACAAATAAATATGTTTTTAATAAAAGAAAAATATATCAAAAAATCCTTTAATTTGAAACATTAATAGTTCAATATTTAATAACCTAATTAACACTTTTTGCAAATATTTTTAAAAATTCTTAAAGAAGTATTTATCTTATACAAATTTATAAGTAAAATAAGAAAGCAAAATATTTTTTCCTGTTCTATACAATTAAATAATTTTTAAGTGAAAACTGTTATATACATATATTTTATTAATTCCCAAAAAATAAATTTATAAATGTTACATAAATTTCATAAAAACTTTCTAAATCTCATCTAATATAAGCTGTTAAAAATGAATTAATTTATAATAAATCTATTTAAAACGTATTTAGAAAATTAATTTTACTTTTAAAAAATAGTGAATTTTTTGTAGTAATTAAATCTTCGTAATATAGAAAAAAATTTACTTTTTTAACTTTTATTCTTAATTTCTTTAATTGAAAACATCTTCTGAAAACAAATTACTTTTTTTCTAAAAAATTTAAAACAAAGTGCTTTTTTAATGGTTTATCGGAACATAAAATAAATTAATAAATGCCATTTTAATTTTAAACTATCCTAAATGATAAAAGTTATTTAAAATAATTTATTAAAATGAAAAGATATCTCTAAGTATTAATGGTTACTATCAAAATGTAATAATTGCTTTATTATATCTATATATAAAACAAGTAGAGATATCAAAAATAATTAATTCTTATACAATTTTTATTAATTTATGTCTATTGATTGATTAAAACAATGAATTTAATTTTATAAATTCTAATTTTAATCAAAAATTATATTTCGTGGCTCTGATTATTATTTCAGGTCCTTAACTTATTGTTGATTATTTTTTGCATGAATTTAAGTAATTAGGAATTTATATTATATCCTAATTTCCATATCTAAGGATAAATAAGTATATCACAATTTAAACACCTTTTACATAAAAAAAATATTTTCATACATAAAGAAAATAGAGTTTAAAATTTAGTAGTAAAATTTAATCACCAATATTTAGTTTTCTAAAAATTAGTATGATATGTATTATAAAATAAAAAATATTACTTACTAAATTAACATCAATAATTGCAAAATGTTACAATCTATTATTATGCTTGAGTTTTTAATTTAAAAATTATTTATTATTTTTAATATATAATTTCATAACTAATTACTAATTAATTCTGACTATATTATTTCTAACTTGAAATCGAATTTTGTAGTGAATTATAAAATGACGACAAATTTACTAGATTAATTTTTACTAATCGTCTTCTAAAATTTACTTGATTTAAAATCTAAAAATAATATTATTTTATTATCTATCAATTCTTTCATTTCTATTTATCACCTCTAATTTAACCCATATTTTTAAATATTTGAGGTTTATAATTAAATGGTTTTATTAATGTGTGCAGATTAATTTTATTACTAAAATTATATTTTTCAATAAATAATATTACAATTTAAGATAAACAATAAAAAAGTTGGTTAAATTTTTCTTTCTTAATAAAAATTTTTTTTTTGGCTTAAAAAAAAATTCTCTATTCTAAATTGAAACTCACCTTGCTTTAAAAACTTAGACATTTAAACTCAAAACATTAAAAAAAATAAAATAAAATCCAAAAAAAAAAAACTAAAAATTTAAGTAAAGTATGAATAGATTGATCCTTTTGAGTATTATCATGCTCATGCCTCTCTGTTTGGCTCAAGATATAAGTGTAGAAAAACTCCTTGCCTATAATAAATGGTCAAGCTAACATCAAAGAGTTTATCTGAATGAACATGAAAAACTATTTAGATAAATGGTTTTCTTTGAGAACTTGTAAAAGGTTAAGGAGCATAACAGTAATCCTAATAACACCTATTCTATCGGTTTAAACTTATTCTCAGATATGACTAAACAAGAATTTGCTGAAAAAATTCTTATGAAATAGGATTTGGTTGACCATTATATGAAAAGTATCAGTTAAAAGGAAACTCATAATGATGTTAATATCGAAACTTAATTGAATTCAAAAAACCTTACTTTAGCTACTTCAATAGACTGGAGAACATAAGGTGCTGTAACGTCAGTTAAATACTAAGGTAACTGTGGTTCGTGCTGGAGTTTCGCTGGAGCTGCCTTAATGGAATCATTTAACTTCATTTAAAACAAAGTTTTAGTTGATTTTTCTGAGCAATAACTTGTTGATTGTGTCATATCTGCAAATGGTTACTAGTCTGAAGGATGTAACGGAGGGTTTTCTTTTGAAACTCTGGATTATGCCTCTAAAGTAGGTATCACTACCCTAGACAATTATCCCTATGTTGAAGTTTAGAAAAAATGTAATATGACTGGCACAAATAATGGCTTTAAGCCTAAATAGTGGATTTAAGTTCCAAGCACTTCAAATGACTTAAAACATGCTTTGAATTTCTCTCCTGTTTCTGTTTATGTTAATGCTTACAATTGGGTTAGTTATTAGTCTGGAATTTACAACGGAAGTGATTAATCTAATATTGTATTTAATCATGAAGTATTAGCTGTTGGCTATGATGAACAAGGGAACTGGATTGTTAAAAATTCTTGGGGCCCCTTTTGGGGTGAACATGGCTATATGAGACTTGCTCCTAACAACACATGTGGTATCTTAAACCATATTTATTAAGTTACTGCTTGAAAAATTTGGATAAGTTATAAAAATTAAAATTTATTAAAATATATTATTCGTATAAAATATAATATTATATAAAATCGTCATTCAAATGTTAAGGTTCGATTAGCTTTAGAAATTAAAATTTATTTAAATTAACATTAAATTAATAAATATTAAAAAATAAGAATCTATATTTCAAAATAGCTTGACAAAAGATATTAAAGTATAGCAATTTGCTTTTTTAAAAATACTTGATCACAGGTAAAGAATGATCATGTTAATAATTTTTTGTTACAAAAGAAAATTTTCTTTAATATTTATAATAGAATTAAAAATAATTATTATTTATTTAGATTTTAAATAGAGTTTGTATTCAAATAAATTAATAAAAATTACAAGAATTTTTTAGATTGAAAATTCTGGAAAATTACTTAAAATATATTTATAAAATTAATTTTACTTTTCAAAATAGTGAATTTATTGTAGTAATTAAATCTCCATAATATTAGTATAAAATTTATTTTTTTTATCTTAATTTCATTAATTTAAAAAAAACTTTTGAAGGCAAATCACTTTTTCCTATAAAATTTAAAACAAAGTATGGAAAGATTTATCAGTAACATATAGTTAATTAATAAAGACCATTTTAATTTAAAACCATCCTAAATGATAAAAATTATTTATAATAATTTATTTAAATGAAATAGATATCTTCTAATGATGTTTCAATAAATTAAGTTAAACCTTTGCTTAATAGTTTAGAAGGTTAGGTACTTGCTTAATCTGAGTATGATTGTAATTTTATAATTGAATTCAAAAAAGAATTAAAATAATAAATATAACAAATTTTATTCGCCATTTAGAATAATTTTAGGATTATATAAATCTAGCCTGCTTCTTAGATCCTAAATTTAAATTTTTAACACTTTATGATCAAAAAGATTATAATAACAAAAACTACTAATATATTTAATAAAATAGATACTCTTGAAAAAATTATTTTAAATTAGCAGCAGCACTCTTATAAATTAAAATTGAAAGAAATCATATGAATAAATATCTAAAAAATAGAAGCTAAGTGATATAGAACTAGTAGAAGAGTATCTATAAAAATTCTAATTTGATTCTATAGAAAAAATGAGCATCTAAAAAGAGATAGACTTATATGTAAATGATATTAATTAAAATTAATATCTTTTAGAATTCTGGAGAGATAATTAAGATAAATATCCTATTTTATCAAAAATTTCTAGGTTTATTTTTTCTATTCCAACAAGCACAGATTCAGTGAGCGTACATTTTCCAAAATGAGCCTTATCACAAATAAATTAAAAAATAGATCTAATAGTGATCTAATAGGAATGTTGACTGACATACCTGAAAATTAACTTAGATAATAACTTTCTCAAAGAAAACTAACTAATTATATAAAATATATTCAAAATAAAAATTTTGATATTGTATTATATTTTCTATTATTTTATCTATTTTTAATAAAGAATATTCAAAATTACAAAAAATAAAATAGAAATATTTTATTAACAAGAATAATAGATTTTAGAATACTTTAATTCACAAATAAAAATGAATAAATAAATAAATTTAGAATGCTGGGCAAAAAAATTTTTTGTTTAATGGTAACAGTTAAGTAAATTTAATATTCCAATAACAAAAATACATCAAAAATATATTTTATTCTAGTAAGTACGCATTCTCACTATCATTTATTTCCAGTATATAGTTCCTACTATAAATTTAAGTATGCATTTGAAATAAAAATATTAATATTTAATAATGAAGGTTACACTAACTTTTTGTGATTTCTCTAACATAAAGTAAATTTATAAATTCATATAATTTATTTGTTCTTTTTATCTACTTATAATTAAATTAATTTCCTTTAATTGCTATTCAATATTTTTGAAAGAAAAAAAATAAATGATATAATAGATTATATATTATAATGAATTAGAAGAAGTAATTATTTATTTTTTTATCAATATACTTTAAATTTATTTTTACTAATTTTAAAAGTTTTTAAATTCTTAGCATTAATCTCATTAGGTTCTCCATATTGATCTGAAGTATATTTAATTTATAAATATGATTAATATAAATAATATTTTCTACGTATTTAACTTTCAGTTTATTAAAAAGTTTTTTTCTAAAAGAAATTATAGTCTAGATTAGTAAATTTTATTTACTAATGTTTTTTAATTATTTTAACTTATTTTAAATTAAATTTTTTAAATTTATAATCCATTTTTTATTGATTTTTTCCTTCTAAAACTTATACTTGAGAAAAACAGTTTAATTGTTTTAGACTGTGGTATTTTTACTAAAAAAATTCAATTTAAAACAATATAGCACTTTTATTTTATTTTTTTATATTTTACTTTATTTACTTTTCTTTTTTTATTGTAATTGTTTGTGTTTTTTTTTATCTTTCTTAATTTAATTCATTTTTTTATTTTCAATAATTATTTTGTTATTTTTAATTAATTTCTTATTATTTCATATTATTTTTTTATTTTTCCTTCAAATAACTAGTTAATTATATAATTTTTCTTCAATATTAAAAAGATTTAAGAAAATTGATGATTAAGGTGTATCAGGCTTATGTTCTGCTTAAGCAAACTGCTCTAATCTATCAAATTTTACACTATCTATTTGGTAAAAACAGTTTATTTGTTTTCGATTGTGATATTGCTATTTATAAAAATGAATTTAAAAAATAAAATTTTTTTAATTATTTATTAGTTTTTCATTTGATTTACTTTTCTTTTCCTTTTTTATTTAAATTGTGTTTTCTTTTCTGTTATCTTTCTTTATTAAACTCATTTTTTTATTTTCAAAAAAAAAATTTATTATTTTTTATTTAATTTCTTATTATTTCATATTATTTCTTCATTTTTTCCTTCTAATAACTAGTTAATTATTATATTTTTTCATCAATATTAAAAAGTAAGAACAAAATTGGTGGTAGAATAGAATAGAAATACTCGCACATATAAATGCACTCAGAATACAACTTAAAATAAAAATTTTTTTTTTTATTTATTATATTTATATGTATTTTTGTTTGTTTTTTTTTTGTATTTATTAGGTCTTTAAATATATTATTTTTGATTTTTCTATGAAAAAAAAAGAAAAAAAAAAAAAAAATGTTTACCTCCGGTAAACATTATCCCGGAACTCCCCACCCACCTTAGTGCTTACATGTAGAGATATCAAAAACCATTAATTTTTATACAAAGTTTATTTAATTTGTGGCTTTTGATTGATCAAAACCATAAATTTAATTAATAAATTCAAATATAAATCAAAAATTATATTTCATAACTCTGGTAATTATTTCAGATCATTAACTTTTTTTGAGTGATTTTGTACATAAATTTAAGTAATTAGGAATTTATATTTTTTCCTATTTCCATATCTATGGGAAATAAGTATATCATAATTTAAACAACTTTTTCAATGTAAAAAAAATATTTTCATACAAAACAAAATAGTTTAAAATTTAGCAGTAAAATTTAATCTCCAATATTTTGTTTTCTAAAAATTTGTTTGATATATTATAAAAAATAAAAAATATTATTTACAAATTAGCATCAATAATTGCAAAATTTTACAATCTATTATATTTTTTGAATATACAGTAAAAAATTATTTATTCTAATCAAAATTTTATTTCATATCTTTTATTACTAATTAATTCTGATTATATTACTTCTAACTTGAAACAGAATTTTATAGTTAATTTTAAAATTACAACACATTTATCTGATAAGTTTTATCTAATCATCTTTTAAAACTATCTTGATTTTAAATCTAAAAATAATATTATTTTATTATCTATTAATTCTTTCAATTATATTTATCACCTCTAATTTAACCCATATTTTTAAATATTTGAGGCTTATAATTAAATGATTGTATTAATGTATGCAGATTAATTTTATTACTAAAATTGTATCTTTCAATAAATAAAATTAAAATTTAAGTTAAACAGTAAATTAGCTAACTAAACTTTTCTTAATAAATTAAAAAATTAGTTTTTGCTTATAAAAAATTCACTATTCCTAATTAAAATTCGCCACGCTTTATAGACTTAGACATTTTTACTAAAAACATTAAAGAATAAAAAAATAAAATACAAAAAAAAACTTCTTGCTTATAATAAATGCTCAAGTTAACATCAAAGAATTTATCTGAATGAACATGAAAACTATTTAGATAAATGGTTTTCTTTGAGAACTTGTAAAAGATTAAGGAACATAACAGTAATCTTAATAACACCTATTCTACCCATTTAAACTAATTCTGAGATATGACTAAAGTAGAATTTACTGAAAAAATTCTTATGAAATAAGATTTGGTTGACCATTTAATGAATGGAATCAGTTAAGAGGCAACTCATAATGATGTTAATAATGAAAATTAACTGAATTCAAAAAGCCTTACTTTAGCTGCTTCAATAGACTGGAGAGAAAAAGGTCCTGTAACATCAATTGTGGTTCATGCTAGTTTCTCTGCAGCTGGCTTAATGGAGCCATTTAACTATGCTTTGCTATATATATATTTGTAAAACATGAAGAGATATCAAATTCATTAATTTTTATACAACGTTCATGTAATTTGTGGCTATTTGATTAATCAAAGTCATGAATTTAATTTAATAAATTTGAATTTTAATCAATAATTTTATTTGTGGCTATGGTTCTTATTTCAGATCATTAACTATAGTTGAATGTTTATCCATTAATTTAAGTAATTAGGAATTTATACTTTATGCTAACTCCTTTATCTAAGAAGAAATAAGTATCTCATAATTTGGACATCTTTTTACATGTAAAAAAAATATTTTCATACATAAAGAAAACAGAATCTAAAATTACAAATAAAATTTCATCTCCAATATATAGTTTTCTAAAAATTAGTATGATATGTATTATAAAATAAAAATATTACTTATTAAATTAATATCAATAATTGTAAAATGTTACTATTTATTATTTAGTTTGAGTTTTTAGGTTAAAAATTGCTTATTCTTATCAAAATTTTATTTCATAATTAAATAACTAATTAATCTTGACAATATTATTTCTAACTTCAAATAGAATTTTATAGTTAATTCTAAAATGATAACACATTGATCTAATAAATTATATCTAATCATCTTTTAAAATTTTTTTGATTTAAAATCTAAAAATAATATTATTTTATTCTTTATCATTTCTTTCAATATTGTTTATGACCTTTAATTTAATCCATATTTTTAAATATTTGAGACTTATAATTAAATTGTTTTATTAACGTATGCAGATTAATTTTATTACTAAAATTATATTTTCCAATAAATAGAATTGCCAGATATGACTAAAGAAGAATTTACTGAAAAAATTGATATGAAATAGGATTTGGTTGACCATTTAATGATTAGAGTTAGTTAAGAGGCAACTCATAATAATGTAAATAGAGAAGCTTAACTGAATTCAAAAGCCCCACTTTAGCTGCTTCAATAGACTGGAGAACAAAAGGTGCTGTAACATCAGTTAAGAATTAAGGTAATTGTGGTTCATGCTGGAGTTTCTCTGCAGCTGGCTTAATGGAGTCATTTAACTTCATTTAAAACAAAGCTTTAGTTGATTTTTCTGAGTAATAACTCCTTGATTGTGTCATCCCTGCAAACGGTTACAATATTCATGGATGTGAAGGATGGCCTGCTTACTGTGTAGAATATGCCTCCAAAGTAAGTATCACTACCTTAAAGAACTATCCCTATGTTAGAGTTTAGAATAAGTGTAATGTGACTGGTACAAATAATGGTTTTAAGCCTAAAAAGTGGAATTAAGTTCCTAACACTTCAAATGACTTAAAAAGTGTTTTGAATTTCTCTCCTGTTTCTGTTCTTGTTGATGCTAACAATTGGGATGGTTATTAGTCTGGAATTTTCAACGGGTGCGATTAATCTCTTATTATTCTTAACCATGCTGTATTAGCTGTTGGCTATGACAAACAAGGTAACTGGATTGTTAAAAACTCTTGGGGCCCTTATTGGGGTGAAAATGGTTATATGAGACTTGCTCCTAACAACACCTGCAGTATCCTAAAATATAATATTTAAATTACTGCTTGAAAAATTTGGATAAACTATTATAAATTAAAATTTATGAAAATATAGGGTTGGACAAAATAATTGAACATTAATAAAAGTATCTGAAGGGTATCTCTGATAAATTTTATATTATGATATTTAGATTTATCATCAAAAATTATATATGAATATATACATGATATTAACAAATTCTTACTTACTATTAGATTCCTTAAAAAACAATGAAATTGAAATTTATATTATAAATGTGTTTAAAAAACAAGTCAAAAAAATCCAGTGTCAGACCACACTTTTCTCTTTATATAATGAATGACCTAATTTATACTTTTTGCAAAAATTTTAAATAATTTTTAAATTATTTATTTTGTACAAATTTATAAGTAAAATAATAAAGCAAAATCATTTTTCCTGTTCTAGACAGGTAGTATTTTTATAGTAAATTTAAATGAAAATTCTTCATATAAATATACTTTATTATTTCCCAAGCTAAATCTCAAGATAAAATTATAAGTAATACATAATTTCCATAAAAAATTATTAAATACTATCAAGCATAAGCTGTTAAAAATGAATAAATGAAAACTAAACTTATATAAAATATATTTATAAAATTAATTTTACTTTTGAAAAATAATGAATTTATAATAGTAATTAAATCTCCATAGTATAGAATAATTTACTTTTTTTGTTTTTATTCTTAATTTCATTAATTGAAAAAATCTTCTGAAAACTAATCACTTTTTCCTATAAAATTTAAAACAAAGTATGGAGTAACATAGAGTTAATTAATAAATATCATTTTAATTTTAAACTATCCAAAATGATAAAAGTTATTTATAATAGTCTATTTAAATGAAATAGATATCTTGAAGTATTAATGTCACTAGTGATGTGTAGTAGATGCTTTGTTATATCTATTTATAAAACATGTAGAGATATTAAAAATCATTAATTTTTATCCAAAGTTTATTTAATTTCTGGCTATTTGATATATCAAAACCATGAATTTAATTTAATAAAAATAAGTATAAATCAAAAATTTTACTTCATGGCTTTGGCTTTTATTTCAGACCATTAACTTATATTTGAGTGTTTTTATGTATAAATTTAAGTAATTAAGAATTTATATTATCATAATTTCCCCTTTTAAATGTAAAAAAAATATTTTCATAATTAAAGAAAATAGAGTCTAAAATTCAGAAGTAAAACTTATTCTCCAATATTTTGTTTTCTAAAAATTAGTATTATATGTATTATTAAATAAAACATATTATTTACTAAATTAGCATCATATTTTTGCAAAATGTTACAATCTATTATTTTGTTTGAGTTTTTATGTTGTAAATTGATTATCCTTATCAAAATTTTATTACATAGTTTTTATTACTAAGTAATTCTGATAAAATAATTTCTAACTTGAAATAGAATTTTATAGTGAATTCTGTAATGAGGGTAAATAGATCTGATAAATTTTATCTAATCATCTTTTAAAATTTTTTTGATTTAAATATAAAAAATACACTATTCCAAATTGAAATCCTCCATGCTTTATATAGTTAGCATTTTTACTCAAAACATTAAAGAATAAAAAATAAAAATAAAACTAAAACTTTAAGTAAAATATGAATAAATTTATCCTTTTGAGTATTATCATGCTCATGCCTCTCTGTTTTGCTCAAGATATAAGTGTAGAAAAACTTCTTGCTTATAATAAATGGTCAAGCTAACATCAAAGAGTTTATCTGAATGAACATGAAAAACTATTTAGACAAATGGTTTTCTTTGAGAACATGTAAAAGATTTAGGAACATAACAGTGATCCTAATAACACCTATTCTACCCATTTAAACTAATTCTCAGATATGACTAAAGAAGAATTTGTAGAAAAAATTCTTATGAAATAGGATTTGGTTGACCATTTTATGAAAGGAATCAATTAAGAGACAACTCATAGTGATTCTAATAATAAGGAAACTTAATTGAATTCAAAAAGCCTTACTTTAGCTGATTCAATAGACTGGAGAACAAAAGGTGCTGTAACATCAGTTAAAAATTAAGGTGATTGTGGTTCATGCTGGACTTTCTCTGCAGCTGGCTTAATGGAGTCATTTAACTTCATTAAAAACAATGTTTTAGTTGATTTTTCTGAGTAATAACTGCTTGACTGTGTCTACTTTACAAGGGGTTACAACTCTTATGGATGTTCTGGAGGATGGCCTGATTAATGTCTGAATTATGCCTCCAAAATAGGTATCACTACCCTAGACAAGTATCCCTATGTTGGAGTTATGACCAATTGTAGAGGGAGTGGTACAAATAATGGCTTTAAGCCTAAAAGCTGGATTTAAATTCCTAACACTTCTAATGACTTAAAAAGTGCTTTGAATTTCTCTCCTGTTTCTGTTCTTGTTGATGCTTCCACTTTGGGTATTTATAAATCTGGAATTTTCAACGGATGTGATTAATCTAATATTAGTCTTAATCACGCTGTATTAGCTGTTGGCTATGACTAACAAGGAAACTGGATTATTAAAAATTCTTGGGGCACCTAATGGGGTGAGAATGGCTATATGAGACTTGCTGCTAACAATACATGCGGTATCTTAAGCTATAATTTTTAAATTACTGCTTGAAAAATCTGGATAAGCTATTATAATTCAAATATATTATTCGTATAAACTATTATTTTATATAAAATAGTAATTCAAATATTAAGATTCGATTAGTTTTAAAAATACAAATTTATTTAAATTAACATTAAATTTATAAATATTAAAAAATAATAATTTATATTTCAAAATAGCTTGACAAAATATATTAAAGTAAGTTTATTTTATAAAAAAAGTTCAACAAAAATTAACTATAAAATTAATTATAGCACTTCCAGGATTATAATTATCGTGTAGCGCTCGGCAAGAATAGTTATCTTGAAATTGCTGAAATAGTTTAATTGTTTTTAAGAATATTAATATTAAAATTAAATATCTAAGCTCTTTTTTATTATTTTTTAAATAAAATTTATAATTTAACACCCAGAATATCACACAAAATTTGTAAAGTGGGTGGGTGTTAATTGATAAGAGCTTACAGTATTTAAGATTTTTATGTTAACATATATTTAGCTAGATAATATTAAGTAAGAACATTTTTAAGTTAATTTCAAATAAAATTCAAAATTCGACAAAAAATTATTAAAATATAAATAATTTAAATAAAATACCATAAGACTAAAGTATAAACATGTAAGTATGTATGCCTTTAATAAAAGAAAAATATATCAAAATATCCTTTAATTTGAATTATTATGATGCGATATATACTGACCTAATTAATACTTTTCTTAAAGAATTTATTTTATTCAAATTTATAAGTAAAATAATAAAGCAAAATCCTTTTTCCTGTTTTACACTAAGTAATTTTATAGTCACTTTAAATGAAAATTCTTCATATAAATATACTTTATTAATTCCCAAGTTAAAGCTAAATATAAAATTATAAGTAATACATAATTTCCATAAAACTTTCTAAATGCAATCAAGCAAAGGTTGTTAAAAATAAATAAATGAATGAATACTAAATTTATTTAAAATATATTTATAAAATTAATTTTACTTTTGAAGAATAATGAATTTACTGTAGTAATAAATTCTCCATAATATAGAATAAAATATATTTTTTTAGTTTTCATTCTGAATTTTATCAATTGAAAAAATCTTCTGGAAGCAAATAACTTTTTTTCTATAAAATTTAAAACAAAATATGGAAAGATTTATCATTAACATAAAATTAGTTAATAAATTTTAAATGAAATAGGTATCTCGAAGTGTTGATGGTTAGTATAGATATGTAATAGATGCTTTGCTATATCTATTTATAAAACATTTAGAGATATCAAAACCATTCATTTTTATACAAAGTTTATTTAATTTGTGGATTTTGATAGATCTAAACCATAAATTTAATTTAATAAATTCAAATATAAATCAATAATTATATTTCATAATTCTCGTAATTATTTCAGATCATTAAATTTTTTTGAGTGTTTTTGTACATAAATCTGAATAATTAGGAATTTATATTTTTTCCTATTTCCATATCTAAGGGAAATAAGTATATCATAATTTAAACAACTTTTTCCGTGTAAAAAAAATATTTTCATACATAAAGAAAATAGAGTTTAAAATTTAGCAGTAAAATTTAATCTCCGATATTTTATTTTCTAAAAATTATATAGTTTGATATATTTTATAAAATAAAAAATATTATTTACAAATTAGCATCAATAATTGCAAAATGTTACAATCTATTTTATTCTTTGAGTAGACAGTAAAAAATTATTTATTCAAATCAAAATTTTATTTCATATCTTTTATTACTAATTAATTCTGATTATATAACTTCTAACTTGAAATAGAATTTTATAGTTAATTTTAAAATTACAACACATTTATCTGATAAGTTTTATCTAATCATCTTTTAAAACTATCTTGATTTTAAATCTAAAAATAATATTATTTTATTATCTATTAATTCTTTCAATTATATTTATCACCTCTAATTTAACCCATATTTTTAAATATTTGAGGCTTATAATTAAATGATTGTATTAATGTATGCAGATTAATTTTATTACTAAAATTGTATCTTTCAATAAATAAAATTATAATTTAAGATAAACAATAAATTAGCTGGCTAAACTTTTCTTAATAAATTAAAAAATTAGTTTTTGCTTATAAAAATTCACTATTCCTAATTAAAATTCGCCACGCTTAACAGACTTAGACATTTTTACTAAAAACATTAAAGAATAAAAAAATCAAATTGAAAACTATTTAGATATAGCACTTTGCAATTTTAAAAAATAGTCATCGCTATTTATTAGCGATGATTTAAATTTTATTTTCTGATATATTTTGATGTATTAAATGAAAAATAGTATGTCATCAAAATATTTATAAATTTTGCGGAAAGCCAACTTATATTATATTTATTATATAAAGGGGTTTCCAAGTCGCTGAAATGACCTATATATAGGTAAGTAATTTTATAGTAAATTTAAATGAGAATTCTTCATTAATATATTTTATTAATTTCTAAAAATAAAATTATAAATAATACATAATTTCATAAAAACTTTCAAAATAAACCAATGTTAAAAATGAATTAACGAATGAATACTAAACCTATTTAAAATATATTTATAAAATTAATTTTATTTTTTAAAAATAGTGAATTTATTGTGTTAATTAAATCTCTATGATATATGATAGAGAATAAAATTTATTTTTTTAGCTTTTATTCTTAGTTTCATTTATTGAAAAAATATTCTAAAAGTAAATCACTTTTTTTCTATAAAATTTAAAACAAAATGTTTAAAGGTTATAATTAGTTAATAAATGCCATTTTAATTTTAAATTATCCTAAATGATAAAAATTATTTAAAAAAGCTTATTTAAATGAAATAGATATGTCTAAGTATTAATGGTTACTATTAAAATGTAATGATTCTTTGTTATATGTATTTGTAAAACATGTAGAGATATCAAAAATCATTAATTTTTATACAATTTTTATGTAATTTTTCGCTATTTGATTGATGAAAATCATGAATTTAATTTAATAAATTTGAATTTTAACCAAAAATTTTATTTGTGGCTATGGTTCATATTTCAGATCATTAACTTTAGTTGAATGTTTTTCCATGAATTTAAGTAATTAGAAATTTATATTATATCCTAACTCCCTTATGTAAGAAGAAATAAGTATATCACAATTTAAACATCTTTTTACATATAAGAAAAATATTTTAAATTAGTTAATAAATACCCTTTTAATTTTAAACTATCCTAAATGATAAAATTATTTAAAATAGCTTATTTAAATGAAATAGATATGTCTAAGTATTAATTGTTACTATTAAAATGTAATAGATGCTTTGTTATATATATTTTTAAAACATGTAGAGATATCAAAATCATTAATTTTTATACAATTTTTATGTAATTTGTGGCTATTTGATTGATCAAAGTCATGAATTTAATTTAATAAATTTGAATTTTAATCAAAAATTTTATTTGTGGCTATGGTTCTTATTTTCAGATCATTAACTATAGTTGAGTGTTTTTCCATTAATTTAAGTAATTAGAATTTATACTATATGCTAACTCCTTTATCTAAGAAAGAATAAGTATCTCATAATTTGGACATATTTTTACATGTAAAAAAAATATTTTCATACATAAAGAAAACAAAGTCTAAAA
Source organism: Tetrahymena thermophila SB210 (assembly GCF_000189635.1). Lineage (NCBI taxonomy): Eukaryota > Ciliophora > Oligohymenophorea > Hymenostomatida > Tetrahymenidae > Tetrahymena > Tetrahymena thermophila. The sequence continues at coordinate 126,307 of NW_002476416.1, forward strand.
TTACAAATAAAATTTAATCTCCAATATATAGTTTTCTAAAAATTAGATTGATATGTATTATAAAGTAAACATATTACTTACTAAATTAACATTAATAATTGTAAAATGTTACAATTTATTATTTATTTAATTTGAGTTTTTAGGTTAAAAATTGTTTATTCTTATCAAAATTTTATTTCATAACTAAAATAACTAATTAATTTTGACAATATTATTTCTAACTTCAAATAGAATTTTATAGTTAATTCTAAAATAATGACACTTTGATCTAATAAATTATATCCAATCATCTTTTAAAATTTTTTTGATTTAAAATCTAAAAATAATATTATTTTATTCTTTATCATTTCTTTCAATACTGTTTATGACCTTTTATTTAATCCATATTTTTAAATATTTGAGGCTTATAATTAAATGGTTTTATTAGCTTATGCAGATTAATTTTATTACTAAAATTATATTTTCCAATAAAGAGAATTGTGATTTAAGAAAAGTAAGAAAAATTAGTTTAGGCTTATTAAAAATTCACTATTCCAAATTGTAACTCCTATGCTTTATATACTTAGTCACTTTTACTTAAAAAATTAAAGAATAAATATAAAATACAAAAAAATAAAATAAAACTAAAACTTTAAATAAAGTATGAATAGATTGATCCTTTTGAGTATTATCATGCTCATGCCTCTCTGTTTGGCTCAAGATATAAATGTAGAAAAACTCCTTGCTTATAATAAATGGTCAAGCTAATACCAAAGAGTTTATCTGAATGAACATGAAAAACTATTTAGATAAATGATTTTCTTTGAGAAATTGTAAAAGATGAAGGAACATAACAGTAATCCTAATAACACCTATTCTATCCATTTAAACTAATTCTCAGATATGACTAAAGAAGAATTTACTCAAAAAATTCTTATGAAATAGGATTTGGTTGGCCATTTAACGAAAGGAGCTAGTTAAGAGGCAACTCATAATGATGTAAATAGCGAAGCTTAACTGAATTCAAAAAGCCCCACTTTAGCTGCTTCAATAGACTGGAGAACAAAAGGTGCTGTAACATCGGTTAAGAATTAAGGTAATTGTGGTTCATGCTGGAGTTTCTCTGCAGCTGGCTTAATGGAGTCATTTAACTTCATTAAAAACAAAGCTTTAGTTGATTTTTCTGAGTAATAACTCCTTGATTGTGTCATCGCTGCAAATGGTTACAATATTCATGGATGTGATGGAGGATGGCCTGCTTACTGTGTAGACTATGCTTCCAAAGTAGGTATCACTACCTTAAAGAACTATCCCTATGTTGGAGTTTAGAATAAGTGTAATGTGACTGGCACAAATAATGGTTTTAAGCCTAAATAGTGGAATTAAGTTCCTAACACTTCGAATGACTTAAAAATGGCTTTGAATTTCTCTCCTGTTTCTGTTCTTGTTGATGCTAACAATTGGGATGGTTATTAGTCTGGAATTTTCAACGGGTGCGATTAATCTCTTATTATTCTTAACCATGCTGTATTAGCTGTTGGTTATGACAAGCAAGATAACTGGATTGTTAAAAATTCTTGGGGCCCTTATTGGGGTGAAAATGGTTATATGAGACTTGCTCCTAACAACACCTGCGGTATCCTAAAATATAATATTTAAATTACTGCTTGAAAAATTTGGATAAGCTATTATAATTAAAATTTATGAAAATATATTATTCGTAAAAATTAATATTATATTAAAGTAAATATTAAAATTCAATTATCTTTAAAAATTGAAATTTATTTAAATTAACATTAAATTAATAAATATTAAAAAAATTAATTTATATTTAAAAATAGCTTGGCAAAATATTGCTAATCCTGTAATTAAAATATCACCAACTGTGTAGTTATGTACAGATGGTGATATTTCATTCAATTTTTATGATTATAAGCTAATTTTACTCTTTATATTTTTTAATTTTTTTTATCAACCTGTTTTTATTAAATTTTAAATAATTTTTTACATTGCAAAATTATTTAATATAAGCTTATATTCAAAATTTGATGAAAAAATGATTTGAATGTAAATAATTTAAATAAAATTAATTTATAATAAACAAATAAATATGTTTTTAAAAAAAGAAACATAATACCAAAATATCCTTTAATTTAGAATATTATAATATTATACTTCAATTTATAATAACCTATTTTTTGCAAAAATTTTAAATAATTTTTAAAGAATTTATTAAAAACAGTTTTATAAGTTTTATAAATAATTAAGCAAAATCTATTTTCGTCTTCTCTGTAAGTAAGTTATTTTATAGTGAATTTAAATGAAAGTTATTCATATAAATTTATTTTATTAGTTCCCAAATAAAATAAAACAGAATTTTCATAAAAAATTTATGAGTGCAATCAAGCATAAACTGTAAAATATGAATTAATGCATACTAAACCTATTTAAAATATATTTATTAAATTAATTTTACTTTAGAAAAATATTGAATAATTAAATCACCATAATAGGGAATAAAATTTATTTTTTTTAGCTTTTATTCTTAATTTCATTAATTGAAAAAATCATAAGAAAGCAAATTACATTTTCCAAAAAAATTTAAAAGAAAATTTTGAAAGATTTATCAGTAATATGAATTTAATTAATATATAATATCTTAAATGATAAGAATTATTTAAAATGATTTATTTAAAATCTTAAAATATGATTAGATAATATTGAAATATAATAGCTGCTTAATCATGGCTATATATAAAACCAGTATAGATATAAAAAATCATAAAGTTTTATAGAAGGCTTATTTAATTAATTCTATTTAATCAATAGCATGAATTTAATTTAATAGTTTCGAATATAAATCAAAAATTATATTTTATGAATCTCATGCTTATTACAGTTCATTAGCTTATTTATAATAGGGTATTTTTATAGATAAATTAAACAATTAAGAATTTAAATTACACTCTAACTTTCATATCTAAAGAAATAAGTAGGTATATCATAATTTAAACATTTTTTCATATGTAAAAAAAAGTGTTCATACATAATAAAATAAAGTTAAAAATTCAACAGCATAAATTTAAATTTCATATATTGTTTTCTAAAAATTAGTATGATATGTATTATAAAGTAAAAATAATTATTTACTAAATTAATATAAGTAATTGCAAAATGTTACTATCTATTATATTGTTTCAGTAAATAAGTTAAAAATTGCTTAAATTTATTTTTATTTTATTTCTTAAATATAATTACTAATTAATTCTGACAATATGCTTTCTTCTTCAAATAGAATTTTATAGTCAATTCTAAAATGATGCAATATAGATTTGTAAATTGAATCTAATCATCTGTAAAAAGCTTCTAGATTTAAAATCTAAAAATAATATTATTTTTATTATCAATTTATGTTTTCAATTATATTTATCAACTCTAATTTAATGCATATTTTTAAATATTCGAGGTTTATATTCAATGTATTAACTTATGCATGTTTAATAATATTTAATTATGTTTATTAATAATTTATTGTTAATAACTAAATATTTGATTTTTCAGGGTTTAAACAAACTTCTCCATTATACAATAAATATATATATACATATAGTACCCTAATGTACTGCCTTTTTCAAGGCTACATACACGAATAATAACAAAATAGCTTGTAAATAAATCAAAACATTAAATTTCCCTTATAGTAAATCGAAATGGCATTTTACTCTATATAATTAATTTACTTTTGAAAAATAATGAATTTATGGTAGTAATTAATTCAATTATTAGAACAAAATTTATTTTTTTGGCTATTATTCTTAATTTCATTAATTTAAAAAATCTACTTAAAGCAAATCACTTTTTTTCTATAAAATTTAAAACAATGTGTTGAATGATTTATCAGGAACATAAAATTAATTTATAAATGCCATTTTAATTTTAAACTATCCTAATCGATACAAATTATTTAAAATAATTTACTTATATGCAATAGATATCTAGAAGTATTAATGGTTACTTTAGAAATGTATAAATGCTTTATTATATTTATAAATAAAAAAAGTAAAGATATGAAAAATCATTAATTTTTATACAAATTTTGTTAAATTCGTAGCTATTTGATTGTTGAGTGTTTTTAAATATAAATTTAAGTAATTAGGAATTTATATAATACTCTTACTTCCAAATATAAGGAGAAATGAGTATATCGTAATTTATGAGTCTTTTTCCATATAAAAAATATTTTCATACATAAAGAAAATAGAGTCTAAAATTTAGCAGTAAAATTTAATCTCCAATATTTTGTTTTCTAAAAATTAGTATGATATGTATTATAAAATAAAAAATATTACTTAATAACTTAACATCAACAATTCCAAAATGTTATAACCTATTATATTGTTTTATATATATGTTAAAAATTGTTTATTCTTATCAAAATTTTATTTCATAGCTATAATTAGTAATTAATTCTACTTCTTCGAATTTTATACTTAATTCTAAAATTACAAAATATTAATCTGATAAATAATATCTAATCATTTTTAAAATTTTCTTAATTTAAAATCTAAAAATAACATTATTTTATTATCTATCAATTCTTTCAATTATATTTGCCACCTCTAATTTAATTCATACTTTTAAATATTTGAGGCTAATAATTAAATGATTTTATTAAGGTATGAAGATTAATTTTATTACTAAAATTATATTTTTCTATCAATAAAATTACAATTTAGGATAAACAATAAAATAGTTGGTTAAATTTTTCTTACTGAATCAATAAATTAGTTTAGGTTTATAAAAAATTCACTATTTCAAATTGAAGCTATCCATACTTTATATACTTAGACATTTAGACATTTTTACTGAAAACACTAAACAACAAAAAATTTAAATACAAAAAAAAAAAAAACTAAAACTAAAACTTTAAAGTATGAATAAAAAAATGATACTTTTGAGTATTATCGTGCTCATGCCTCTCTGTTTTGCTCAAGATATAAGCATAGAAAAACTCCTTGCTTATAATAAATGGTCAAGCTAACATCAAAGAGTTTATCTAAATGAAGATGAAAAACTATTTAGACAAATGGTTTTCTTTGAGAACTTGTAAAAGATTAAGGAGCATAACAGTAATCCTAACAACACCTATTCTATCCATTTAAACTAATTCTCAGATATGACTAAACAAGAATTTGCTGAAAAAATTCTTATGAAATAGAATATTGTTGACCATTTAATGAAAGGAATCAGTTAAGAGGCAACTCATAATGATACTAATAATAAAGAAACTTAATTGAATTCAAAAAGCCTTATTTTAGCTGATTCAATAGACTGGAGAGAACAAGGTGCTATAACGACTGTTAAGAATTAAGGTAACTGTGGTTCATGCTGGAGTTTCTCTGCAGCTGCCCTAATGGAGTCATTTAACTTCATTTAAAACAATACTTTAGTTGATTTCTCTGAGTAATAACTTGTTGATTGTGTCATCCCTGCAAATGGTTACTATTCTTATGGATGTAGTGGAGGAGCGGCTGTTTATTGTTTGGATTATGCCTCCAAAGTAGGTATCACTACCCTAGACAAATATCCCTATGTTAGAATTTAGAAAAACTGTAATGTGACTGGCACAAATAATGGCTATAAGCCTAAATAGTGGATTAAAGTTCCTAACACTTCAAATGACTTAAAAAGTGCTTTGAATTTCTCTCCTGTTTCTGTTGTTGTTGATGCTACAAATTGGGATAATTATGAGTCTGGAATTTTCAATGGATGTGATTAATCTAATATTAGTCTTAATCATGCTGTATTAGCTATTGGTTATGACTAACAAGGAAACTGGATTATAAAAAATTCTTGGAGCCATTATTGGGGTGAAAATGGTTTTATGAGACTTGCTGCTAACAACACATGCGGTATCTTAAGCAATAATCTTTAAATTACTGCTTGAAAAATATAGATAAGCTATTATAATTAAAATATATTATTCGTATAAACTATTATTTTATATAAAATAGTCATTCAAATATTAAGATTCGATTAGTTTTAAAAATAAAAATTTTATTTAAATTAACATTCAAAATTTAATTCTATTTTTAGTTTTGACATAAAAAACATAAAATAAAAATTTTATTTTAAATTAAAAAAATAAACAAATAATGAATTTAAAAATAAATTATTAATAAAATGATAGATTTCATAATTTATTTATATTTAAATTAATTAATGTATAATTAAATAAAACAAGAAAAGGAAAAAGAACATAAAATTAATTGTCATCAAATTTATGTAACTAAATTTTAAGTATTTTTAATTTAAAATTCGAAGAATGTACTAACAATTAGCGAGGTAAATATTATTAAAAATTTTAAATAAATAAGCATTTCTATTTTTAAATATTGCTTATATTACAATACATTTAAAATTTTTATGTTAAATTACATTTACCTATATGTATTAAGATAAGAAAATTTTATGTGAATTTCAAATAAAATTCAAAATTCTTGATGAAAAAATTATTAAAATGTAAATAATTTAAATAAGATATCAAAAGACTAAAGTATAAACATATAATTGCGCTTTTAATAAAAGAAAAATATATCAAAATATCCTTTCATTTGAAATACTATAATGCGATGTATAATGAATGACCTAATTTATACTTTTTGCAAAAATTTAAAATAATTTTTAAATTATTTATTTTGTACAAATTTATAAATCAAATAATAAAGCAAAATAATTTTTCCTATTCTAGACAGGTAGTATTTTTATAGTAAATTTAAATGAAAATTCTTCATATAAATATACTTTATTATTTCCCAAGCTAAAGCTCAATATAAAATTATAAGTAATATATAATTTTCATAAAAAATTATTAAATACAATCAAGCATAAGCTGTTAAAAATGAATAAATAAATGAAAACTAAACTTATTTAAAATATATTTATAAAATTAATTTTACTTTTGAAAAATAATGAATTTATTTTAGTATTTAAATCTCCATAGTATAGAATAATTTACTTTTTTTGTTTTTATTCTTAATTTAATTAATTGAAAAAATCTTCTGAAAACTAAACACTTTTTCCTATAAAATTTAAAACTAAAGTATGGAGTAACATAAAGTTAATTAATAAATACCATTTAATTTTAAACTATCCAAAATGATAAAAGTTATTATTTAAATGAAATAGATATCTCGAGGTATTAATTTCACTAGTGATATATAGTAGATGCTTTGTTATATGTATTTATAAAACTTGTAGAGATATTAAAAATCATTAATTTTTATCCAAAGTTTATTTAGTTTCTGGCTATTTGATATATCAAAATCATGAATTTAATTTAATAAATATAAATATAAATCAAAAATTTTACTTCATGGCTTTGACTATTATTTCAGACCATTAACTTATATTTGAGTGTTTTTATGTATAAATTTAAGTAATCAAGAATTTATATTATCATAATTTCCAAAATAAGAATATCCTAATTTAAACAACTTTTTAAATGTAAAAAAAATATTTTCATAATTAAAGAAAATAGAGTCTAAAATTCAGAAGTAAAACTTATTCTCCAATATTTTGTTATCTAAAAATTAGTATTATATGTATCATTAAATAAAACATATTATTTACTAAATTAGCATCATATTTTTGCAAAATGTTACAATCTATTATTTTTTTTGAGTTTTTATGTTGAAAATTCATTATCCTTATCAAAATTTTATTTCATAGTTTTTATTACTATATAATTCTGATAAAATAATTGCTAACTTGAAATAGAATTTTATAGCGAATTCTAAAATGAGGGTAAATAGATCTGATAAATTTTATCTAATTATCTTCTAAAATTTTTTTGATTTAAAATATCAAAATAATATTATTTTATTATCTATCCGTTCTTTCAATTATATTTATCATCTCTAATTTAACCCATATTTTTTAATATTTGAGGTTTATAATTAAATGCTTTTATTAATGTATGCAGATTATTTTTATTACTAAAACTATATTTTTCAAATAAATAAAATTACAATTTAGGATAAACAATAAAAAAGCTGATTTAAATTTTCTTACTGAAAAAATTTGGATAAGTTACTGTAACTGAAATATATTAAAATATACTATTTGTACAAATTATTCAGTGATTAAATTTCATTGTTAATCAATTTCTAAAAATGATACGTTATTAAATTTTAAAATCGTAATAATAATGAATGAAGTAAATATTATTAAAAACTTTTCATAAATAAAATTTTTATTTTGTAAATATTCTTTATAAAACAATTAGAATTTTTATATTTATTTAGTTAATACTAAGAAAAAAAATATTTTAAGAAAATTTCAATAAAATTCAAAAATTAATCAAATAATTATTAAAATGTAAATAATTTAAATAAAATATCATAAGATTAATGTATAAACAAATAAATAGGTTTTTAATAAAAGAAAAATATATCAAAATAGGTAATAACTTAATTAATGCGTTTTGCAAATATTTTAAATAATTCTTAAAGTATTTATTTTATACATATTTATAAGTAAAATAATAAAGCAAAATCCTTTTTCCAGTTATATATAGAGTTAAGTTATTTTATGGTAAATTTATATGAAAATTGTTTATATAAATATATTTTATTAATTCCCAAGTTAAAGCTATAATAAAATTATAAATATGTAATACATAATTTTCATAAAATATAAATTCATTATTGCATAAGTTGTTAAAAATTAAATAATGAATAGTAAACCTATTTAAAATATATTAAAATAAATAATTTTATTATTGAAAAATAGTGAATTTATTGTAGTAAATAAATCTCCGCAATATAGAAAAAAATTAATTTTTTTAGATTTTATTCTTAATTTGGTTAATTGTAAAAATCTTCTGAAAGTAAATCACTTTTTTTTCTATAAAATTTTAAATAAAGTTTTTAAAGGCTTATCGGAACATAAAATTAATTAATAAATGCCATTTTAATTTTTAATTATCCTAAATGATAAAAATTATTTAAAATAGTTTATTTATAAGAAATAAATATCTCGAAATATTAATTGTTACTATCAAAATATAATAATTACTTACTTTATTGTATCTATATATAAAACAAGTAGAGATTTCAAAAATCATTAATTTTTATACAATATTTATTTAACAAGTGCTATTTGATTGATTAAAACCATGAATTTAACATAATAAACTCGAATTTTAATCAAAAATGACATTTTTTGGTTCTAGATCATTAATTTATTATTGAAGTGTTTTTTCCATTAATTTAAGCAACTAGGAATTTATATAATATTCTACCTTCCATATTTTAGGAAAAATAAGTATATCATAATTTAAACACCTTTTTACATAAAAAAATATTTTCATACATAAAGAAAATAGAGTCTAAAATTTAGCAGTAAAACTTAAACTCAAATATTTTGTTTTCTAAAAATTAGTATGATATGTATTATTAAATAAAAAATATTACTTATTAAATTAACATCAATTATTGAAAAATGTTACAATCCATTATTTTGTTTGTTTTTTTAGGTTATAAATTGTTTATTGTTTTCAAAATATAATTTCATAACTATAATAACTAATTAATACAGACTATATAATAGCTTGAAACAGAATTTTATAGTTAATTCTAAAATGACGAAATATTGATCTAATAAATTTTATCTAATAATCTTTTAAAACTTTCTTGATTTAAAATCTAAAAATAATATTATTTTATTATCTATCAATTCTTTCAATTATACTTATCATCTCTAATTAAACTCATATCCATAAATATTTGAGGCTTATAATTAAATAGTTTTATTAATGTATGCAGATTAATTTTATTACTAAAATTATATTTTTCTATAAATAAAATTAGAATTTAGATAATTTATTATAAAGCTGGTTAAATTTTTCTTATTGAAGGAAAATTAGTTTTGGTTTATAAAAGATACACTATTCCAAATTGAAATTCTCCATGCTTTATATAGTTAGACATTTTTACTCAAAACATTAAAGAATAAAAAAATAAAATAAAAAATAAAAAATAAAACTAAAACTTTAAATAAAATATGAATAAATTGATCCTTTTGAGTATTATCATGCTCATGCCTCTCTGCTTGGCTCAAAATATAAACGTAGAAAAACTTCTTGCTTATAATTAATGGTCAAGCTAAAATCAAAGGGTTTATCTGAATGAACATGAAAAACTATTTAGACAAATGGTTTTCTTTGAGAACTTTTAAAAGATTTAGGAACATAACAGTGATCCTAATAACACCTATTCTGTCCATTTAAACTAATTCTCAGATATGACTAAAGAAGAATTTGCTGAAAAAATTCTTATGAAATCTGATTTGGTTGACCATTTAATGAAAGGAATCAGTTAAGAGGCAACTCATAATGATACTAATAATAACGAAACTTAATTGAGTTCAAATAGCCTTACTTTAGCTGATTCAATAGACTGGAGAACAAAAGGTGCTGTAACATCAGTTAAGAATTAAGGTGGTTGTGGTTCATGCTGGAGTTTCTCTGCAGCTGCAGTAATGGAGTCATTTAACTTCATTTAAAACAAAGCTTTAGTTGATTTTTCTGAGTAATAACTTGTTGACTGTGTCATCCCTGCAAATGGTTACAACTCTTATGGATGTAATGGAGGATGGCCTGTTTAATGTCTGGATTATGCCTCCAAAGTAGGTATTACTACCCTAGACAAGTATCCCTATGTTGCAGTTTAGAAAAATTGTAATGTGACTGGCACAGATAATGGCTTTAAGCCTAAAAGCTGGATTTAAATTCCTAACACTTCTAATGACTTAAAAAGTGCTTTGAATTTTTCTCCTGTTTCTGTTCTTGTTGATGCTTCCACTTGGGGTAATTATTATTCTGGAATTTTCAACGGATGTGATTAAACTCATATTAGCCTTAATCATGCTGTATTAGCTGTTGGCTATGACTAACAAGGAAACTGGATTATTAAAAATTCTTGGAGTACTTATTGGGGTGAAAATGGCTTTATGAGACTTGCTCCTAACAACACATGCGGTATCTTAAGCTATAATCTTTAAGTTACTGCTTGAAAAATATGGATAATCTATTATAATTAAAATATATTATTCGTATAAACTATTATTTTATATAAAATAGTCATTCAAATATTAAGATTCGATTAATTTTAAAAACAAAAATTTATTTAAATTAACATTAAATTTATAAATATTAAAAAATAATAATTAATATTTCAAAATAACTTGATAAAAAATAAAAAAGTAAATTAATTTTATAAAAAAAATTCAAAAAAAGCTAACTACAAAATTATTTAATATAAACTTATTCATTAAAAATAACTTCCTAGTTAATCAAAGTTTCTTTATATTAAAACTTCTTACTAAGATTCACTTGGTTTTAATTTATTTTAAGGCTTTTAAATAATAATTTTTAAAAATTTTCTCTAGGGACTTGATTAAGAGGTTATTTTAATTTTCCAAGATCATTTTTTATTTTTTTGATTTTCTAAAGCATATTTTAAATTAAAATTAATAAAATTTGACTAGATACTGTATATGCTGTAATTAAGGTGCATTAATTTCTTAAAAAAATATTTTGAATACACCTTAATTAACCATAGATTTTTATTAGCTAATAAGAATTAAGAAGCCATTAATTACTATGTGTAATCCCTAATATATATATATGTTACCAACTTAAAGCTAACAACATATATTTACTCATCATAAATAGCTCTAAAATTTATATAGCTTGCAATAATAATTTAACATATAGATGCGAATAAAATGATGTTTAAAAGCATTTAATATAAAAAGGGAATATTTTTAAAATTATTACAAATTAAACTGTTTAAATAATAATTTGAATGTGCATTCATTTTGTGTTTTAGATTATAATTCTATCTTTAAATTTATTTAAAATGCAATTATAAGTTGATTTTTTTTTAGTTTTCTTTCTAACCTAAAATCTAGAAAATTTAAATAAAATCAATAAAAATATTAATTAATTAGCTTTAGCTTTTTGAGAATTAAAAAGAGTTTTTACAAAAAGAATTATAAACGGATGCTCTTTATTTGAAATTAAAAATTTTATAAGTTATTTTTGATCAAATTGGTTTTTTATAAATAATTATTTAGATAATCTATAAAAAAATTTTATTTTTAAGAGTGATAAAAATTTTTAATTTTATTAATCTAGTCAAATTCGTTGGATTAAAGTTATACATTTAGAAAGAAACTTGCTATAAGCCTCAAAAATTCTATTAATTTGATAAAGTTAAATTATTGTTAGAACTGGTTTTTTTTGTAAAATTAATGTACAATTTTAGTAGAGTTTGAATTTTATTTAGTTTTAAAAAATAAGCAATAAATAGCATAAAAAATTTCAATTTATAATTATAACGTTTTAATATAATATTGATTGAAGGTTTGTTTGTTTGTTTTAGTGAGAGATTTTATATATTATATTTATTGGTAGAAGTGCTTTGAAATAAGCATAAACAAATGTGAATAGGAAAGGTAGGATGAATAAAAATATACTAAATAAGTTTTATATATAAATAAATAACTTATTTTAATGATATATCAAAGATCAATTGGACTTTCTGTTTTATTTTCAAAGTACATATAATCAATTAAAAGAATAGCAGCCATAAAAAGAGCTTTGTCTTCAGGAGTCAAACTAGGAGGGAAACCTATAGTAAAGTTATCTGTTTTACCAAAACAACTCTTTAGACAACCTGCAGATTTCTTTAGAATTCTTGTAATTAGTTCACCTGCTGGATTCTTTACTTCAAAAGTTAATTCTTGGCAAGATTGATAAGGGCAACCCATACAAAGGAAACCAAGTTAGCATAAGGATCCAGAAATTATAAACTTGATATTGCCTGCAGCATCTTCAATTTCAACACAAAGTTCGTAACATCTAAATGGTTCTCTAATTTTTCCAAGATACTAATTCATACCATTTTCTACAACTGTTACAGAGAGTTCAGGACGATTGAAGCAGTAACATGTACACCTGAATGGACGTTACATTTAAATAAAAGTTGAGCCAGAAAGTTATCCATAATTTAATTTTCCTTGCTAATTTGTGACTGCCATATCAAATGGACGGCAGTTTGGGGCTAAGCATTAACGTACACAACAGTTACTAAGTTCTTTGCACTTGAATATAGTTTAATCTGAAATTTATATACCATTAACATCAGTAGGATAAACCTTGTAGACATTTGGAGTTTAGCATCCAGTCAATGCCTCAATGACTTCTATCTTTTATTCAATAAATATACCTTAAGCAGAAGCTAACTTTTACAATCCGTTTTAAATAGCCACTACTGCATTCTATTGCATAGGCATCATTTAAATATTAGGCATACCTTACTATCCATAACCTTAACCGAAGGGCTATTGATTTTACTATTGCTATTATGGTGGATACATTTATTTATTTATCTATTAATGATAATTTATTTTACTTAACTTTTTATTAAATTTGTATGATAATTAATATTTATAACAATTATATTTGGCAATAAATATATAAATCAGTAAATAAATAAAAAAATTATTTATAAATAGAAATTCAATCATAACGTATATCTCTAGAAGCTTATTCTTTTTACAAATTTTTACAAAGAGATTATATTGTTTAAATTGTCTATTCTTAATTCAATTTTATGTATTATTTCCTTAAAATTAATCAATAAAAGAGATAATCAAATTTAATTAATTTTTCTTTTTAATCAATTACTGAAAAGTAAACCAGCTAGTTAAATGCATCAAATATAATATTTATCACTTCTAATAATAATAACTATCACAAATAAACAATCAAAATTACTGATTCGATAAATTAAAAAAAATTTAAAATTTAAATTATTACTATCTAATGACCATGATATTTATCTTTGTTTGATTTTTTTTATTAATTGATAAAATATAGATGATCTTATAAAGTTAGCTTTCTAGCTTTAAAAAATTTATAACCTAATTGCAAACGGTTCTACAAATATAGATCAAAAGCTTAAGTATCTAAAAATTCAAACTAGACCCATTTATTAATATGAAAACAAATCAACTTTCTTTTTGAATATTTGTGGTCTTTATTTTTGATTTTGATATTATTACCCACCCAAATCTTAATTATATTCAAAATAGATTTTTTTAGGTTTCCTTGAAAACAAAAATCTAAATAATAATTTAAATATTTTTATGCATAAAATAATATTTTTCTAATTAGTTATAAATAAATTAACTGGATTTTAAAGAATCTAGTGAGTTTCTAGTAATTTAATTTACTGACTTTAATAGCTCAAAGATATTAAGCAAATTTATAAAAAAATATTTAGATTCAGAAATTTAAATAATATGTTTCAAAATTTTAATTTGATAATATTAATATATTTTTCACTTTTATAGTTAGTAAATTTGATTAGTTACATGAGATTGTAAAAAAATTCTATAGGTGGAATAAGAAATTAAATGGAAAAAATCCTAAAAAGTAGATGTAACTAAATGTAAAATTTTTCTTTTACAAATCAATTCAATATAATTTTAATAGGTTAATAGATAAAATGTTTTTATTTATTGTTTTTACCATAATTTAAAATATTATTTTTTTCATTTAAAATATTTTGAGATATCTTTTTACTTTTCTGCATTTGGTTTATAATTCAAGAAAAGAATTTAGAACAAATTTATGTAATTTGATCCAAGATCTTATGAATCCTTATTGGTGATTTAAATAAATACGCTGTATTAATTAGATTATTTTCCATTAAAAGCCTTTTAAAGCAAGAAGATAAGTAATTAAGAATAAATAATGAATGATATTTACTAGTAATAATTTTTCTATTTTGAAAGTTACAAATAATTAAATTGCAAAGCTCTACTTTTTAAATTTTTTTAAGTAAAAATAAAATTTTATTTTTATAATAAAAAATGAATAGATAAATTAAAATATCTATGGATAATTTAATGTAAATTGTATTTTTTACAATAATTGTTTATGGGATAATTAATATAAATTAATCTAATTCAATATAAAATTACAACAATCATCATACATTTAGATTACACTTTTCAAAAGGTAAAACTCAAAAAAAAAAATGATGAAGTTAATATTTAATAATTTAAATAGAAAATGAATTTAAATTTATATAATTTAATTTTTTAAATTAATAATTATTTGCAATTAGTAAAATTTGTTGAAATATTTAAAGACAAAATATAAAAAAGAAGCAATTAGCTATTTTATGATTTATTTAGCTTCAAATGAATTAGTTTTGAATGAATTTATTTATAAACATGTAAGTAAGCATACTGAGAAAAATTAAAATAAATATTTATGAGCAATATCATAAAATATCTACTAAAATTAAAAAATATTAAAATATTTAATTCATTTTTGTTATTTATTAGTGTGGCTAACTAATGTCTAAAAGGTATTTTGCTTTACGTTTTATGCGGAGTATTTAAATTATTCTTATTTGATGGATTGGCTATCATTTAACATGGTATCTTTTTAATTAATTAATTAAAATAAATTAGTTAAATAATTTTGACATTAATAAATTATGATTTTACCATTCAAGCGTTAAGAATCAAGAAGCATATTGTTACTAAATATTTAATTTTGCTATAAATTATCAGATGTACTGGTTTGATCTTTAGTCTCTTAACTAGGCTTACTTATCTATTTAGCAGGTTTTATCACAGAAGTGCTAAAAACTTTATTAAATTATTCCATTTCTAGAGATTATTTAAACAATTTTAAATTATGATTTGCAATTTAGTATTAGGATTCTATAATTTTTTAATCTTATAGTTTATCTTAGCTTGTAATAAAAAAATCATTTTATGTAGATTTATTTATTGGAGAAAACACACATTACTCAGGTTCTTTGGAGTATTTGGGTGTTGTGGTATTTATATTAAGTTAAGAAAACTTTACTTTTTATTTTTCTTCTCCATCTAAAAATTCTTTAGATTACAACTAATCATTAATCATGGAAAGCGCTTATTTCTCTTTAGCTAACTTTAAAGCTCTCTGTTTTGTTAATAAAAATACCTTAATTTGATTATTTTTTGAAACTAGGACTTAAAGTATTAAATTTATTTAATTTCTTCATAGGATGAGGTTCGCTTTGAGGGATTGCATTTGTATTTTTTTTCTAGCTTGATACTCGCCAGTTGCTGCTTATTTAAATTTAAACTTTGCTTTCAAATTATTATAACTAATGCTGCCTTAATTGAGCAAGTTATTTTATTGACTACTTTATCTTGTTGAATTTTCTGATTGATTAAAATGGTTTATTTTTAAATACTTTGATAAAGCTGAATGTTTCTAGAAATCTTAGCTTCGCTTTATAAAGGATTTTTTGGAAAAAGCTTTATTATGATACTTCTGCTAGAATAGGCTCTAAGAAAACAAGCAAGACAAGTTTTAATATAAAGAGCCCATTCAAGGAATAAATGATAATAGTAACATATGGACTCACACTTAGATTTACTTCTTAAAGGCCTTAATAAAGAATAGTAAGATTTATCGTCAATATTGAAATGAATATTGATTATTGTTCAAGTTAATTTCTCTAATAAGATATATATGGACAGCTTCGAGTTGACATTATACTATAAGATACCAAAGTAATATTTACTACAAAAGCCTAACATTAATAATAAAAAATAATTTTTTTTTTGATT
>NW_002476416.1:143095-144827 GCF_000189635.1 Tetrahymena thermophila SB210
AAAATCGTAGCATTCGATATTTAAGTCAATAGAGGCATATTTTTTAGAACCAATTTTTCTACAGCTTATAGTTTGAGAAATTAATGCTACTAACGAAGGGAAGTAAAATATGTAAACATAAATGATACTAGTTAGTTTAAATTTCAAGTATGATTTGTAAAAATTCTTTCCATTTCTAATAATTTAGAAGCAAAAGAGGAATAATATAATTGATAAAGGAGTGAAAAGCGATATTATAAATCTAAAAACCCAATATTCCATTCCATCAATAAATTTAAAAGGGAAAAAACAATCCAAAGATCCATTAGAAATCTAAAGAGGATTACCAATAGAAGTAGTACCAAAACTGAATATTTAAGGAAGATCTAAATATTACTTATCTATCACCGATATTACTTAAATATGATCAACTAAAGTTTGGGAGAAAATTGGCTGTTAAAAGTTATACACTGTTTTTATTTTAAAATTTAAAAATAAATATATTATCATACGATTAATTTAATTTTTACCTGAATTACTCAGATGCAAAATTCCTAATAATTTTAAATAGTATCCCAACAAAACCATCTCTGATTACTCAATAATTTTGTATATGCTAAATGTCAAATATAGAAACTAGAAAGTAAAAAATATTAAAAAGTTCAAGACAAAAATAGCAATATATCCAGAGCATTATATGCAGTTTAGAGATAAAAACGCTTTTGAGTATCTGCTTTCCCAAACATTCCCTTAAAAGTCGCAAGTCTCACAAAGAGGTCGAACAAATCCTTTTTCACATCCAAACTTTAAAATATAATTTTTTATTTAAATTTTTATTATTTTTTCTTCTAATTAAAAAATAAGTAAAATAATTTTTAATTATAAAATTTTATAATTTAGTTATCGGTGTTAAAAATAAATTTAAATACTTTTGATTTTTCTTACTGAGGTTGACAAATATGCTAGTTGTTGGAGCAATGTAAAATCTCATCCGTGTTATTATTTGCTCTCCAATAACCAGGAAGAAGGTTAATAGTAGAACCATAACAGTACTAAGCACTGCTAGGACATTACTTGCAGCTTAAATCACTTTCATTTTGAGAATACTTTCCATCAGGGCTCTGTTCACATATTATTTTATTTGAAAAGTCCACTTTTATTTCACCTACATGGCATTTTCTAAACTAGACTTCAATTTAATAGGTTACATATCCCTTTTAGAGATTATCTTACTAAGATGATTAAAAATCTAATAAGATATTTGACTGAATTTAGAATACATTTCTCATCATTGGTTTAGATGTTATAATAAAATTTAAATTAAGCCCATTCTCTTAATACTTAGAGATAGAACTGCCTTAAACTAAAATATCATTATCAGTAATCACTTATAAATTTAAATTCTCAAGCTCCTATAGCAAATTTTTATTAATATCTAAATTATTTAGAGAGACAAATTATAAGTAGTTACCTTCTTCATCTTTTAACCTTATATTTAGCAAGCTTAAATACCCTCCACTCTAAAAGTCATAAATGTTTAAATAATTTTGTTTTTACTAACTGAATTATATTCCTTTAATTTTACTTAAATCTATTTCAATTGCTCTAAGTTTAGACCGAATATTATTGCCATATAAACTTGCTTTGTTTTCTTTAATAAATGAGAGATAAGGATAGTTTTATTGTATAAAAATATCTGGAATATAATGCTCATAAAATATTCCTCCTCCCACTGCAGCTTCGTTTTAAATTA
>NW_002476416.1:144927-202485 GCF_000189635.1 Tetrahymena thermophila SB210
TTTAGAAACATTGCCTATAAATTTAGAATCTTATATATTTAAACTACCAATGTTTTTAATTATAAAGACACAACCATCCTAACTGCATTCATTAGAATTAAAATTAGATGAAATAATTTATAAATAATTACAGTTTTCGATTTATACTAGAGATGATTATGGCTGACAAGAATTAATTCTTAAATCATCAATATGAACTTTACTTTAAATTTAATTATCCATTTTTGTAAAGAGATATTACTTTTTTCTAATTGCACATTTTTTATTTTTATTGTATTCGAATCCTGAATTTAAACCAAATAAATCTATTAATTGGTATTGCAAAAACTACAAAAGAAATCTTAAATTTCAAGCTCTTAAGTATTTATTTCAAATAAGCTAAATCCATCCATTCTAGTTAAGTCTCTTAAGCTAAATATTTTTAAAGAATACTTTTGAAGAAACAATTGATAATTTAATGTTATCACTTTCTTAAAAAACTAAATTTAATATCTAAACAAATATATTTTTATAGAAATAAACATCGAAATATTCTTCTGTGATGAGTAAATTGAAATCAGATTAACTAGTTTGACTTAGTTTAAAATCATGTATTCTTAAATATTAACAACCAATCTAATTAATTAATGTATTTCTCTTTAGACTTTCACCTTTAATGTTTTCTAATGTTGTGTTATAATTTTATTATTATTTTAAGAAATTTTTGCTAATACTACTTGAAAAGATATTGATATTTTTCATTGAAACTTACTAAATTGCATCCATGACAATAAAATTATCTACAGTAGAAGTGCTAATTTTAACACTTTAAATACCTACAAAAGTTGAATTAACAATTTAAAAAATGTATCCATTAGTAAATATGCAGTTGTAAATAGAGTATATTAACAATTAAATAATCAATTGGATAATTATAATGTTCTAGTTACTGTAAATGAAATATTAGACTTTATACCTGCTAACTTATAATAATAATTAACAATTTAAAATTTTGTAGATTATATATAATCTTTAAATACTAATAATATAACCTAAAATTAATAAAACCTTTTAAGAACTTATAGAAATATTTTGTATTAGTTATATTAGTAAACTGGAATTACGAATAACAAACTTTACTATTGCAAAAATTGTTTGAATCATTTTTACGATGAATAAAAATTGACTAATCATACTCCAAATTGTTACTTAATACATAATTTTCATAAAACTTTCTAAATGTAATCAAGTAAAAGATTTTAAATATAAATAAATAAATGAATTATAAACCTATTTAAAATAAATTTATAAAATTAATTTTACTTTTGAAAAATAGTAAATTAATTGTAGAAATTAATAAATAATAAATTTAATTTTTTTGTTTTTTGAATTGAAAAAATCTTCTGGAGGCAAATCACTTATTTTCTATAAAATTTAAAACAAACTATGGAAAAATTTGTCAGTAACATAAAATTAGTTTATAAATACCATTTAATTTTCAACTATCCTCTTTGATAAAAATATTTAAAATAGTTTATTTAAATGAAATATATATCTCGAAGTGAAAATGGTGTGTATCGATATGTAATAGATGCTTTGTAATATCTATTTATAAAACATGTAGAGATATCAAAAATAATTCATTTTTATACAAAGTTTATTTAATTTGTGGCTATTTGATTGATCAAAACCCTGACTTTAATTTAATAAATTCAAATATAAATCAAAAATTATATTTCGTAACTCTGGTTATTATTTCAGATCATTAACTTATATTTGAGTGTTTTTATAAATAAATTTAAGTAATTAGGAATTTATGGTTTTTCCTTACTTCCATATCTAAGGGAAATAAGTATATCTTAATTTAAACAACGTTTTCCATATAAAAAAAATATTTTCATACATAAAGAAAATAGAGCCTACAATTTAGCAGTAAAATTTAATCTCCAATATTTTGTTTTCTAAAAATTAGTATAATATATATTTTAAAATAAAAAATATTATTTACAAATTAGCATCAATAATTGCAAAATGTTACAATCTATTATATTGTTTGAGTAAATAGGTAAAAAATTGTTAATTCTCATCAAAATTTTAATTCATAGCTTTTATTACTAATTAATTCTGAATATATAATTTTTAAATTGAAATAGAATTTTATAGAAATTTTAAAATTACGACACATTTATCTGATAAATTTTATCTAATCATCTTTTAAAACTGTCTTGATTTAAAATCTAAAAATAATATTATTTTATTATCTATTAATTTTTTCAATTATATTTATCACCTTTAATTTAACCCATATTTTTAAATATTTAGACTTATAATTAGATGTTTTTGTTAATGTATGCAGATTAATTTTATTACTAAAGTTATATCTTTCAATAAATAAAATTATAATTTAAGATAAACAATAAATTAGCTTTTTAAACTTTTCTTAATGAATTAAAAATTAGTTTTGGATTATAAAAAATTCTTTATTCCTAATTGAAATTCGCCATGCTTTATATACTTAGACATTTTTACTCAAAACATTAAAGAATAAAAAAATCAAATACAAAAAAATAAAACTAAAACTTTAAATAAAGTATGAATAGATTTATTCTTTTGAGTATTATCATGCTCATGCCTCTCTGTTTGGCTCAAAATGTAAGTGTAGAAAAACTTCTTGCTTATAATAAATGGTCAAGCGAACATCAAAGAGTTTATCTGAATGAACATGAAAAATTATTTAGACAAATGGTTTTCTTTGAGAACTTGTAAAAGATTTAGGATCATAACAGTAATCCTAATAACACCTATTCTATTCATTTAAACTAATTCTCAGATATGACTAAACAAGAATTTGCTGAAAAAATTCTTATGAAATAGAGTTTTGTTGAAAATTTTATGAAAGGAGCCAGTTAATAGGATAATAATACTAATGCTAACCATAATGAGGCTAATCATAATGATGCTAATCATAATGATGCTAATCATGAAATGTAATTGAATTCAAAGAACTTTACTATAGCTACTTCAATAGACTGGAGATCAAGAGGTGCTGTAACATAGGTTAAGTGGCAAGGTAATTGTGGTGCATGCTGGGCTTTCTCTGCAACTGGTGTAATGGAGTCATTTAATTTCATTTAAAACAAAGCTTTAGTTGAATTTTCTGAGTAATAACTCTTAGATTGTGTCATTCCTGCAAATGGTTACCCCTCTTCAGGATGCCATGGTGGATGGCCTGTTTAATGCATAGATTATGCCTCCAAAGTAGGTATCTTAAATCAAGACAGATATTACTATTTTGGAGTTTAGATGTAGTGTAGAGTGACTGGCACAAATAATGGTTTTAAGCCTAAAAGCTGGGTTTAAATTCCTAACAATTCAGATGCCTTAAAAACTGCTTTGAATTTCTCCCCAGTTTCTGTAGCTGTAGATGGTACCAATTGGACTGATTATAAGTCTGGAGTTTTTAACGGATGTGATTCTCATGTTAGTCTTAATCACGCTGTATTAGTAGTAGGCTATGATGAACAAGGTAACTGGATTATTAAAAATTCTTGGAGCACTCTTTGGGGTGAAGGTGGATATATGAGACTTGCTCCTAACAACTCATACGGTATCTTAAACTTAGGTTATTAAATCACTTCTTGAAAATTTTAAATAATCTATTATCATTAAAATTTATTAAAATATGTTGTTCGTATAAACTATAAAATTAGTCACTCAAATACTAATATTTACTTTTAAAATTTAAAATTTATTTAAATTAGAATTACATTTTTAATATTAAAAGTAATAGTTTAAATTTAAAAATAACTTCACAAAATATATAAAGTAAATTTATTTTAAAAAAAAATTCAACAAAAATTACTACAAAATTATTTAATGTAAGCTTATCCATTAAAAATATACTGTCTAGCTAATCAAAGCTTCTTTATATTAATAAGATTAACTAGTTTTCTATTTATATTAAGGTTTTTAAATACCTTAAATTCAATTAAGATTGTACGAATCGCATAAAATAAATAAAAATTTTTAAAGTTTACTAAAACTTTATGCAAGACCCTATAATTAATAATTTTTGCAAATATTTTAAATAATTCTTAAAGTATTTATTTAATACAAATTTTTTAGTAAAATAATAAAGCCAAATTCTTTTTCCTGTTCTTTTTAGGTAAGTAGTTTAATAATAAATTTAAATGAAAATTGTTCATATAAATATATTTTATTAATTCCCAAAAAATTTAATTATAAATAATACATAATTTTCATAAAAATCTAACATAAGCTGTTAAAAATGAAATAATGAATAGTAAACCTATTAATAATAATTGAATCTCCATAAAAAAGAATAAAATTTAATTTTTTTAGCTTTAATCTTAATTTCATTAATTGAAAAAATCTTCTTAAAGCAAATCACTTTTTTTCTATAAAATTTAAAATAAAGTGTTTACAGGTTTATTTGAACATAAAATTAATAAATAAATGCCATTTTAATTTTAAATTATCCTCAATGATAAAAATTATTTAATATAATTTATTTAAATGAAAATAAATATCTCTAAGGATTAATGGTTATTATCCAAATGTAAAAATTGCTTTATTATATCTATATATATAACAAGTAGTGATATCAAAAATCATTAATTTTTATACAATTTTTATTTAACACGTTGATATTTGATTGATGAAACCA
Organism: Tetrahymena thermophila SB210; assembly: GCF_000189635.1. Classification (NCBI taxonomy): domain Eukaryota; phylum Ciliophora; class Oligohymenophorea; order Hymenostomatida; family Tetrahymenidae; genus Tetrahymena; species Tetrahymena thermophila. The sequence continues at coordinate 149,594 of NW_002476416.1, forward strand.
TGAATTTAATTTAATAAATTCGAATTTTAATCAACTTATAGTTGAGTGTTTTTCCATGAATTTAAGTAATAAGGAATTAATATTATATCATAACATCCATATCTAAGGAGAAATAAGTATTTTATAATTTAAACTCCTTTTTACATAAAAAATATTTTCGTACATAAAGAAAATAGAGTCTAAAATTTAGCAGTTAAACTTAATCTCCAATATTTTATTTTCTAAAAATTAGTATTATATGTATTATAAAATAAAAAATATTACATATTAAATTAACATCAATAATTATATAATGTTACAATAATTTGTTTGAGTTTTTAGATTAAAAATTGTTTATTCTTTTCAAAATACAATTTCATAAATTTCATTACGATAATTACTAATTAATTCTGATTATATAACTTCTAACTTGAAATAGAATTTTATACTTAATTCTATAATGACGACACATTAATCTGATAAATTTTATCTAATCATCTTTTAAAATTATCTTTATTTAAAATCTAAAAATAATATTATTATATTATCTATCAATTCTTTCAATTATATTTATCATCTCTAATTTAACCCATATTTTTAAATATTTGAGGCGTATAATTTAATTGTTTTATTAATGTACGCTAATTAATTTTCTTACTAAAATTATATTTTTCAATAAATAAAATAACAATTTAAGATAAACAATAGAAAAGCTGATTAATTTTTTTTTACTGAAGTTAAATTAGGTTTGGCTTATAAAAAATTCACTATTCCAAATTGAAATTCGCTATTCTTTATATACTTAGACATTTACACTCAAAACATTAAATAATAATAAAATACAAAAAAAATAAAATAAAACTAAAACTTTAAAGTATGAATATATTTATCCTTTTGAGTATTATCATGCTCATGCCTCTCTGTTTGGCTCAAGATATAAGTGTAGAAAAACTTCTTGCATATAATTAATGGTCAAGCTAACATCAAAGAGTTTATCTGAATGAAAATGAAAAACTATTTAGATAAATGGTTTTCTTTGAGAACTTGTCAAAGATTTAGGAACATAACAGCGATCCTAATAACACCTATTCTATCCATTTAAACTAGTTTTCAGATATGACTAAAGAAGAGTTTGCTGAAAAAATTCTTATGAAATAGGATTTGGTTGATCATTTAATGAAAGGAATCAGTTAAGAAGCAACTCATAATGATGTTAATAAAGAAATTTAATTGAATTCAAAAAGCCTTACTTTAGCTGCTTCAATAGACTGGAGAACAAAAGGTGCTGTAACATCGGTTAAATACTAAGGTATCTGTGGTTCATGCTGGAGTTTCTCTGCAGCTGGCTTAATGGAGTCATTTAACTTCATTTAAAACAAAGCTTTAGTTAATTTTTCTGAATAATAACTTGTTGATTGTGTCAACCCTGCAAATGGTTACTCCTCTTAAGGATGTAATGGAGGATGGCCTGCTTAATGTCTGGATTATGCCTCTAAAGTAGGTATCACTACCCTAGAAAAATATTACTATATTGGAGTTTAGTAAAACTGTAATGTGACTGGTACAAATAATGGCTTTAAGCCTAAATAGTGGATTTATATTCGCAACACTTCAAATGACTTATAAAGTGCTTTGAATTTCTCTCCTGTTTCTGTTCTTGTTGACGCTTCCAATTGGCATAATTATAGATCTGGAATTTTCAACGGATGTGATTAATCTCATATTAAACTTAATCATGCTGTATTAGCTGTTGGCTATGACTAACAAGGAAACTGGATTATTAAAAATTCTTGGAGCGCCCATTGGGGTGAAAATGGCTATATGAGACTTGCTCCTAACAACACATGCGGTATCTTAAGCTCTAATCTTTAAGTTACTGCTTGAAAAATTTGGATAAGCTATTATAATTAAAATATATTATTTGTATAAACTATTATTTTATATAAAATAGTCATACAAATATTAAGATTAGGTTTGTTTTAAAAATAAAATTTTTTTTTAAAGTAACATTAAATTAATAAATATTCAAAAATAATAATTTATATTTAAAAATAACTTGGCAAAATATATTAAAGTAAATTTATTTTATAAAAAAATTCAACATAAATTAACTACAAAATTATTTAATTTAGCCTTATTCATTAAAAATATACTCCCAGTTAACCAAAACTACTTTATATAAAGACCTCGTACTAGATTTTCTGGTTTTTGATTAAAAAAATAATTTTTTATTGATAGCTCAAAAAAAATAGGAGCAAATTAGGAAGAAATATGATATTTTAACAAATAATTCAAAAAATGTCATATAGAAATCTTCTTTTTATGATTAATAACCATTTTTACAAAAGTGTTAACAACACCCCACATACTGTATCTAATATATTTAAACTGATACCAAGCAAAACTGTGTTTTTAAATGTACTTTCTGCTTAGTTGAAAATTCAATTTAACCAAATAAACTTATTATACTTAACTAAGCTATTGAAAGTGATTAGGAAATAGTGTTTATTAACTGACCTACCTATGATGATCAAACCTTCAGTTAAAAAATGAAATGAAACAGTCAAATCAATTGGAGTTAGAATAGAAAATTAGCATAATCTATCAAATAAAATAATTAGACCAATCCTGAGTAGAAATAATAAACTTAAACAGATAATTTCAAATTTTACTCTAATCTAGATTAAAATAAATTTTTATTATTTACTAGTAAATTTTCATTTCAATGCAATGTATATTTTATATGTTTTAAATTTTTTCTCATAAATAAGATCATGAAATTTCTAAGAATTTTTATGAAAAATAATCCAAATACAATTTTTGTTAATTGAATTTAAGTATTTTTATGAATTGTTTGTTATTCTATTTAAATAAAGATCCAATGTTGTGACAGCTAATTCAAAATAAGAAAGATTAAATTTATAAAAATTATCATACTTTAATAAAAGTAGAGAGTCATTTATATTTTTATGCACAATTATTAATATAAATTATTCTTTCCTACTGCAAATTACTTAAGTAGAAAGAGGCTGATTAAATTTAAAAATAATAATTTAAGCATAAATTAATGGTATAATAGTACCAAAAAAGTTTATTCCAGAACTAATTTAAATTAAAGAAATAAAATTCATTATTATAATTAAACTCATAATTAATTTTAAAATAGTTTAATAATTAGATCAAATATAATTTAATCAATATATAGCTATTCCTGCTTTTGAAATATCATGAACCATTATATCATGATTTGTGATATTTCAAATATTACCTAAATATCTAAAATTTCAGTGTATAGCCTTGAAAAAGGCAATACCCTCGGGTACTATACATATATATAAATATTAAGATTTAATAATCAAGGTTATACTAATTTTTTGTGATTTCTCTAGCTAAAATAAATTTACAAATTCATATAATTTATTTGTTCTTTTTATTAACTTATAATAAATTAAATTTCATTTAATTGCTATTCAATATTTTTGAAAGAAAAAAATAAATGAAATAGATTAAATATTATTACGAATTCAAACAAGTAATTATTTATTTTTTAAATAAATTTTCTTTAAATTTATTTTTACTAATATTAAAAGTTTTAAAATTCTTAGCATTAATCTCATTAGGTTCTCCATATTGAGCTGAAGTATATTTAATTTATAAATATGATTAATATAAATAATATTTTCTACATATTTAACTTTTCCTATATTAAAAATTTTTTTTCTAAAAGAAATTATAGTTTAGATTAGTAAATTTTATTTACTAATATTTTTATTTATTTCAACTTATTTTAAATTAAATTTTTTAATTTATTATCTATTTTTTATTGATTTTTTCCTTCTAAAACTTATACTTGATAAAAACAGTTTAATAGTTTTGGATTGTGATATTTTTACTTATAAAATTGTATTTAAAACAATATAGCTCTTTTAATTTATTTATTAATATTTTACTTTATTTACTTTTCTTTTTTATAGTAATTGTGTGTTTTTTTTTTCTTTTATCTTTCTTAATTTAACTCATTTTTTTATTTTCAACAATTATTTTATTATTTTTAATTAATTTCTTATTATTTCTTCATTTTTCCTTCTAATAGCAAGTTAATTATATATTTTTTCTTCAATATTAAAAAGTTATAACAAAATTGATGATTAAGGTGGATCAGGCTTGTGTTCTGCTTTAGCAAATTGCACTAATCTCTCAAAATTGGCACTTTCTCTTAGGTAAAAACAGTTTATTTGTTTTGGATTGTGACATTACTATTTATAAAAAATAAATTTAAAACAATAAGATTCTTTTTTTTTATTTATTAGCTTTTCATTTGACTTACTTTCCTTTACTTTTTTATTTATTGAACTTGTGTTTTATTTTCTTTTATCTTTCTTTATTTAACTCATTTTTTTATTTTCAACAATTATTTTATTATTTTTTAATTAATTTGTTATTATTTCATTTTATTTCTTCATTTTTTCCATCTAATAACTAATTAATTAAAAACTTTTTCTTCAATATTAAAAAGTGGAAACAAAATTGGTGATGGAATGGAATTTACTCGCACATGAAACATGCACTCAGAAAACATCTTAAAAATAATTTTTTATTTATTCATTTATTTATTTATTTTTATATTATTTTTATTTAATTTTTTTTTATATATATTTTTATTTAATTTTTTTTTATTTATATTTTTATAAATATTTTTTTTTATATATATTTTACTTATTTATTATGATTTAGTCAACCAATAATATATTTTTATTATAGATTTTTGACTATATATTGCAATTTGCACCCAGAATATCACAAAAAATTTTAAAAGTGGGTGGGTGTTAATTGATAAGAGCTTACAGTATTTAAGATTTTTATGTTAACATATATTTAGCTAAATAATATTTAGTAAGAACATTTTTAAGTTAATTTCAAATAAAATTCAAAATTCGACAAAAAAATTATTAAAATGTAAATAATTTAAATAAAATACTATAAGACTAAAGTATAAACATATAAGTATGTATGCCTTTAATAAAAGAAAAATATATCAAAATATCCTTTAATTTGAATTATTATAATGCAATATATACAGACCTAATTAATACTTTTCTTAAAGTATTTATTTTATACAAATTTATAAGTAAATTAATAAAGCAAAATCCTTTTTCCTGTTCTACACAGGTAAGTAATTTTATAGTCACTTTAAATGAAAATACTTCATATAAATATGCTTTATTAATTCCCAAGTAAAAGCTAAAAATAAAATAAAAAGTAAGTCATAATTTCCATAAAACTTTCTAAATGCAATCAAGCAAAGGTTGTTAAAAATAAATAAATAAATGAATACTAAACTTATTTAAAATATATTTATAAAATTAATTTTACTTTTGAAGAATAATGAATTTACTGTATTAATAAATTCTCCATAAAGTAGAATAAAATTTATTTTTTTTAGTTTTTATTCTGAAGTTTATCAATTTAAAAAATCTTCTGGAAGCAAATCACTTTTTTTCTATTAAATTTAAAACTAAGTATGGAAAGATTTATCATTAACATCAAATTAGTTAATAAATGACATTTTAATTTTAACTATCCTATATGATAAAAAATATTTAAAATAATTTATTTAAATGAAATAGATATCTTGAAGTGTTAATGGTTAGCTTAGATATGTAATAGATGCTTCGTTATATCTATTTATAAAATATGTAGAGATATCAAACCATTAATTTTTATACAAAGTTTATTTAATTTGTGGCTTTTGATTGATCAAAACCATAAATTTAATTAATAAATTCAAATATAAATCAAAAATTTTTTTTCATAACTCTGGTAATTATTTCAGATCATTAACTTTTTTTGGGTGTTTTTGTACATAAATTTAATTAATTAGGAATTTATATTTTTTCCTATTTCCATATCTAAGGGAAATAAGTATATCATAATTTAAACAACTTTTTCCATGTAAAAAAAATATTTTCAGACATAAAGAAAATAGAGTTTAAAATTTAGCAGTAAAATTTAATCTCCAATATTTTGTTTTCTAAAAATTAGTTTGATATATTTTATAAAATAAAAAAATAATATTTACAAATTAGCATCAATAATTGCAAAATGTTACAATCTATTATATTCTTTGAGTATACAGTAAAAAATTATTTATTCTAATCAAAATTTTATTTCATATCTTTTATTACTAATTAATTCTGATTATTTAACTTCTAACTTGAAATAGAATTTTATAGTTAATCTTAAAATTACAAAACATTTATCTGATGAGTTATATCTAATCATCTTTTAAAACTGTCTTGATTTAAAATCTAAAAATAATATTATTATTTTATTATCTATTAATTCTTTCAATTATATTTATCACCTCTAATTTAACCCGTATTTTTAAATATTTGAGGCTTATAATTAAATGATTGTATTAATGTATACAGATTAATTTTATTACTAAAATTGTATCTTTCAATAAATAAAATTATAATTTAAGATAAACAATAAATTAGCTGGCTAAACTTTTCTTATTAATTTAAAAAATTAGTTTTTGCTTATAAAAAATTCACTATTCCTAATTAAAATCCGCCACGCTTTATAGACTTAGACATTTTTACTAAAAACATTAAAAATAAAAAATCAAATACAAAAAAAAACTACTTGCTTTTAATAAATGCTCAAGCTAACATCAAAGAATTTATCTGAATGAACATGAAAAACTATTTAGATAAATGGTTTTCTTTGAGAACTTGTAAAAGATTAAGGAACATAACAGTAACCCTAATAACACTTATTCTACCCATTTAAACTAATTCTCAGATATGAATAAAGTAGAATTTACAGAAAAAATTCTTATGAAATAAGATTTGGTTGACCATTTAATGAATGGAATCAGTTAAGAGGCAACTAATTATTATATTAATAATGAAAATTAACTTAATTCAAAAAGCCTTACTTTAGCTGCTTCAATAGACTGAAGAGAAAAAGGTGCTGTAATATCTGTTCAGTACTAAGGTTATTGTGGTTGATGCTGGAGTTTCTCTGCAGCTGGCTTAGTGGAGTCATTTAACTTCATTTAAAACCAAGCTTTAGTTGATTTTTCTGAGTAATAACTCGTTGATTGTGTCATCCCTGTAAATGGTTACTACTCTTATGGATGTACTGGTGGCCTCCAAAGTAGAAATCCTACACTAGATGAGCTAAAAATAATTAAATTAAAAACTATGTATAAAACAAACATTTATATTCTGATACATTTTGATATATAATATGAAAATAGTGTGTCATCAAAGTATTGATTGAAAAATTTTGTGCTAAAATTAAAAAAATTTCATAAAAACTTTCTAAATAAACCAATGTTAAAAATGAATTAATGAATACTAAACCTATATAAAATATATTTAAAAAATTAATTTTATTTTTTTAAAATAGTTAATTTATTGTGTTAATTAAATCTCTATGATAGAGAATAAAATTTATTTTTTTTAGCTTTTATTCTTAATTTCATTTATTGAAAAAACCTTCTGAAAGTAAATCACTTTTTTTCTATCAAATTTAAAGCAAAATGTTTAAAGGATAAAAGCCATTTTAATTTTAAACTATCCTAAATGATAAAAATTATTTAAAATAGCTTATTTAAATTAAATAGATATGTCTAAGTATTAATGGTTACTATTAAAATGTAATGATGCTTTGTTATATTTTGTTAAATGTTTTTGTAAAGTATGTATATATATCAAAAATCATTAATTTGTATACAATTTTTATGTAATTTGTGGCTATTTGATTGATTAAAGTCATGAATTTAAGTAATAAATTTGAATTTTAATCAAAAATTTTATTTGTGGATATGGTTCATATTTCAGATCATTAACTATAGTTGAGTGTTTTTCGGTATTTAAGTAATTAGGAATTTAGACTATATCCTAACTCCCTTATGTAAGAAGAAATAAGTATATCTTAATTTAAACATCTTTTTACATATAAAAAAAATATTTTAAATTAGCTAAAAAATGACATTTTAATTTTAAACTATCCTAAATGATAAAAATTATTTAAAATAGCTTATTTAAATAAAATAGATATGTCTAAGTATTTATTGTTACTATTAAAATGTAATAGATGTTTTGTTATATATATTTGTAAAATATGTAGAGATATCAAAATCATTAATTTTTATACAATGTTTGTGAAATATGTAGCTATTTGATTTATCAAAGTCATGAATTTAATTTAATAAATTTGAATTTTAATCAAAAATTTTATTTGCGGTTACTCTTCTTATTTCACATCATTAACTATAGTTGAGTGCTTATCCATGAATTTAAGTAATTAGGAATTAAAACTATACCCTAACTTCCTTAACTAAGAAGAAATAAGTATATCATAATTTGGACATCTTTTACATGTAAAAAAAATATTTTCATACACAAAGAAAACAGAGTCTAAAATTACAAATAAAATTTAGATATGTATTATAAAATAAAAATATTACTTACTAAATTATCATCAATAATTGTAAAATGTTACAATTTATTATTTAGTTTGAGTTTTTAGGTTAAAAATTGTTTATTCTTATCAAAATTTTATTTCATAACTAAAGTAATTAATTAATTTTGACAATATTATTTCTAACTTCAAATAGAATTTTATAGTTAATTCTAATATGATGACACATTGATCTAATAAATTATATCTAATCATCTTTTAAAATTTTTTTGATTTAAAATCTAAAAATAATATTATTTTATTCTTTATCATTTCTTTCAATACTGTTTATGACCTTTAATTTAATCCATATTTTTAAATATTTGAGACTTATTATTAAATGGTTTTATTAACGTATGTAGATTAATTTTATTACTAAAACTATATTTTTCAATAAATAGAATTGTGATTTAAGAAAGTAAGAAAAATTAGTTAGGCTTATTAAAAATTCACTATCCAAATTATAACTCCTAGGCTTTAAATACTTAGAAACATTACTTAAAAAATTAAAGAATAAAAAAATAAAAAAATAAAATACAAAAAAAATAAAATAAAACTAAAACTTTAAATAAAGTATGAATAGATTGATCCTTTTAAGTATTATCATGCTCATGCCTCTCTGTTTGGCTCAAAATATAACTGTAGAAAAACTCCTTGCTTATAATTAATGGTAAAGCTAACATCAAAGAATTTATCTGAATGAACATGAAAAACTATATAGACAAATGGTTTTCTTTGAGAAATTGTAAAAGATTAATGAACATAACAACAATTCTAATAACACATATTCTATCCATTTAAACTAATTCTCAGATATGACTAAAGAAGAATTTACTCAAAAAATTCTTATGAAATAGGATTTGGCTGACCATTTAATGAAAGCAGGTAGTTAAGAGGCAACTCATAATGATGTAAATATCGAAGCTAAACTGAATTCAAAAAACTCCACTTTAGCTACTTCAATAGACTGGAGAACAAAAGGTGCAGTAACATCGGTTAAAAATTAAGGTAATTGTGGTTCATGCTGGAGTTTCTCTGCAACTGGCTTAATGGAATCATTTAATTTCATTTAAAACAAAGCTTTAGTTGAATTTTCTGAGTAATAACTCCTTGATTGTGTCACCCCTGCAAATGGTTACAGAATTCATGGATGTGATGGAGGATGGCCTGCTTACTGTGTAGACTATGCTTCCAAAGTAGGTCTCACTACCTTAAAGAAATATCCCTATGTTGGAGTTTAGAATAATTGTAATGTGACAGGCACAAATAATGGTTTTAAGCCTAAAAAGTGGAATTAAGTTCCTAACACTTCGAATGACTTAAAAACTGCTTTGAATTTCTCTCCTGTTTCTGTTCTTGTTGATGCTAACAATTGGGATGGTTATTAGTCTGGAATTTTCAACGGGTGCGATTAATCTCTTATTATTCTTAACCATGCTGTATTAGCTGTTGGCTATGACAAACATGATAACTGGATTGTTAAAAATTCTTGGGGACCTTAATGGGGTGAAAATGGTTATATGAGACTTGCTCCTAACAACACCTGCGGTATCCTAAAATATAATATTTAAATTACTGCTTGAAAATTTGGATATGATATTATAATTAAAATTTATGAAATTATATTATTCGTATAAATATTATATAAAATAGTAAACATTAGAATTAAATTAGCTTTATATATAAATTCATTTAAATTACATTAAATTAATAAAAATATTGCTAATCCTGTAATTAAAATATCACCAACTTTTTATATACATATGGTGATATTTTATTTAATTTATATGATTTTAAGCTAATTTAACTCTTTCTATTTTTTAATTTTTTTTTACAACCTGTTTAGAAATATTTTTTAAATGAAAATTTTATTTTTAAGATCAAATTAAAAATAAAAATTCCTAATATAAATAATAAATAAAATTAATCCTCATTAATTATATCGAATATCCAACCATATTTTATACTTTTTTAAGCATCCTACTTAATTAATTCAAATCATTTTTTTCTAAACATAAAAGTAGAGCAATTTTTTATTTTAAAAATAATTTATTATTATTAATAGAATTATAAATATATAATAATTTATTTATTCTTCATCCATAATTTAAATAGATAGTGTTAGCATTCAAATAAAATTAATAAAAATCACTTATCCAAATTAAAAAAACAAAAACTGAAATTCATATTTTCATTCAATTGTGAATGAAACTTTCCATATTTTTGTTGCTTGAAAATACTGGAATACATATCAAATTTTGAAAATTCAGAGTTATTTTTTGAAATTTATGCAAAAAATTTTTCAATAATGTAAATTTAAAGTATCTAGTCAAACTTTATTAATTTTAATTTAAAATTTACTTTAGAAAATCATAAAAATAAAAAATGATCTTGGAAAATTAAAAATAACCTCTTTATCAAGGCATTAGAGAAAATTTTTTAAAATTATTATTTAAAAACCTTAATATAAATCAAAAGCCAGTGAATCTTAGTAAGAAGTCTTAATATAAACTAGACAGTATAAATTCAATGAATAAGTTTAGATTAAATAATTATGTAGTTAGTTTTTGTTGAATTTTTATGTAAAATCAATTTACTTTATTATATTTTATCAAGTTATTTTGAAATATAAATTATTATTTTTTAATATTTATAAATTTTATGTTAATTTAAATAAATTTTTGTTTTTAAAACTAATTGAATCTTAATATTTGAATGACATTTTATATAAAATAATAGTTTATACGAATAATATATTTTAATTATAATAGATTATCCAGATTTTTCAAGCAGTAACTTAAAGATTATAGCTTAATATACCGCATGTGTTATTAGGAGCAAGTCTCATATAGCCATTTTCACCCCAATAAGTGCTCCAAGAATTTTTAATAATCCAGTTTCCTTGTTAGTCATAGCCAACAGCTAATACAGCATGATTAAGACTAATATGTAATTAATCACATCCGTTGTAAATTCCAGAATAATAATTACCCCAAGTGGAAGCATCAACAAGAACAGAAACAGGAGAGAAATTTAAAGCACTTTTTAAGTCATTAGAAGTGTTAGGAATTTAAATCCAGCTTTTAGGCTTAAACCCATTATTTGTACCAGTCACATTACAATTATTCTAAACTGCAACATAGGGATACTTGTCTAGGGTAGTGATACCAACTTTGGAGGCATAATCCAGACATTAAACAGGCCATCCTCCATTACATCCATAAGAGTTGTAACCATTTGCAGGGATGACACAGTCAACAAGTTATTACTCAGAAAAATCAACTAAAGCTTTGTTTTAAATGAAGTTAAATGACTCCATTACTGCAGCTGCAGAGAAACTCCAGCATGAACCACAACCGCCTTAATTCTTAACTGATGTTACAGCACCTTTTGTTCTCCAGTCTATTGAATCAGCTAAAGTAAGGCTATTTGAACTCAATTAAGTTTCGTTATTATTAGTATCATTATGAGTTGCCTCTTAACTGATTCCTTTCATTAAATGGTCAACAAAATCAGATTTCATAAGAATTTTTTCAGCAAATTCTTCTTTAGTCATATCTGAGAATTAGTTTAAATGGACAGAATAGGTGTTATTAGGATTGTTGTTATGTTCCTAAATCTTTTACAAGTTCTCAAAGAAAACCATTTGTCTAAATAGTTTTTCATGTTCATTCAGATAAACTCTTTGATGTTAGCTTGACCATTTATTATAAGCAAGAAGTTTTTCTACACTTATATCTTGAGCCAAGCAGAGAGGCATGAGCATGATAATACTCAAAAGGATCAATTTATTCATACTTTACTTAAAGTTTTAGTTTTATTTTTATTTTTATTTTTTTTATTTTATTTTATTTTTTTATTCTTTAATGTTTTGAGTATAAATGTCTAAGTATATAAAGCATAGCCAATTTCAATTTATAATAGTGAATATTTTATAAACAAAAACTAATTTTTCTTCAGTAAGAAAAATTTAACCAAATTTATAATTGTTTATCTTAAATTCTAATTTTATTTATAGAAAAATATAATTTTAGTAATAAAATTAATCTGCATACATTAATAAAACTATTTAATTATAAGCCTCAAATATTTAAGAATATGAGTTTAATTAGATATGATAAATATAATTTAAAGAATTGATAGATAATAAAATAATATTATTTTTAGATTTTAAATCAAGAAATTTTTAAAAGATTATTAGATAAAATTTATTAGATCAATATGTCGTCATTTTAGAATTAATTATTCAATTCTGTTTCAAGCTAGAATTTATAGTATGAATTAATTAATAATTATAGTTATGAAATTATATTTTGAAAAGAATAAACAATTTATAACCTAAAAACTCAAACTAAATAATAAATTGTAACATTTTGCAATAATTGATGTTAATTTAGTAAGTAATATTTTGTATTTAATAATACATATCATACTAATTTTTAGAAAACAAAATATTGGAGATTAAGTTTTACTGCTAAATTTTAGACTCTATTTTCATTATGTATGAAACTATATTTTTATGTAAAAAGGTGTTTAAATTATGATATACTTATTTTTCCTAAGATATGGAAATTAGGATATTATATAAATTCCTAGTTACTTAAATTCATGTAAAAAACACTTCAATTATTAGTTAATGATCTAGAACCAAGAAATATAATTTTTGATTAAAATTTGAGTTTATAATATTCAATTCATGGTTTTAATCAATCAAATAGCAACGTCAACGTGTTAAATAAAGATTGTATAAAAATTAATGATTTTTGAAATTTCTACTTGTTTTATATATAGATACAATAAAGTAATTATTACATTTCGATTGTAACAATTAATACTTCGAGATATCTACTTCTTATAAATAAATTATTTTAAATAATTTTTATCATTTAGGATAATTTAAAATTAAAATGGCATTTATTAATTAATTTTATGTTCCGATTAACCTTTAAACACTTTATTTTAAATTTTATAGAAAAAAAAGATATTTACTTTCAGAAGATTTTTTCAATTAATGAAATTAAGAATAAAAGCTAAAAAAATTAATTTTTTTTCTTTTTTGAGGAGATTTATTTACTACAATAAATTCACTATTTTTCAAAAATAAAATTATTTATATAAATATATTTTAAATAGGTTTACTATTTATGCTATATTGAATTTTTAAATTTTTTATGAAAATTATGCAGTACTTTTTATAATTTTATTTTAGCTTTAACTTGGGAATTAATAAAATATATTTATATGAACAATTTTCATTTAAATTTACTATAAAATAACTTACCAATATATAACAGTAAAAAGGATTTTGCTTTATTATATAACTTATAAATATGTATAAAATAAATACTTCTTTAAGAATTATTTAAAATATTTGCAAAACGTATAATTAGGTTATTACTTATTTTGATATATTTTTCTTTTATTAAAAACTTATTTATTTGTTTATACATTAATCTTACGATATTTTATTTAAATTATTTACGTTTTAATAATTATTTGATTAATCTTTGAATTTTATTGAAATTTTCTTAAAATGTTTTTTTCTTAGTATTAACTAAATATATTTTTAAAATTCTAAAAATATTGTTTTATAAGCAATATTTAAATAATATTTACCTCACTCATTATTATTATGATTTTAAAATTAAATAACGTATCATTTTTAGAAATAGATTATTAAGTTTATTTAAATTATTATAAACTAAATATAAATTATTCTGAAAATATTAAAATACTATTATATAAATTTATTTAATATTATATTGATTTCTATTAGAAAGATAAACAGTTATAGGTGTAACTTATCACTATTTATCTCTCTATTACAAAAAAAAAAATCTGCAAATAGCAATATAAATAAATATGAAAATTTATTTTTGTAACAAAAAAATAATTTACTTGATCAGCTTGCTTTTTCTTCTTTCTTTGTTAATTAAGTCACTGTTTTATTTTAAACTTTTTCTTTTATTATTAATTATTCAAATTATTTCTTTATTTTTTCCTTCTAATTAACTATTTAAAATATATTTTTTTTAAAGTGATCAAGTATTTTAAAAAAAGCAAATTACTATAATTTAATATATTTTATCAAGCTATTTTGAAATATAAATTATTATTTTTTAATATTTATTAATTTTAATTTTTATTTCTAAAGCTAGTCGAACCTTAATATTTGAATGACGATTTTATATAATATTATATTTTATACGAATAAAATAATTTAATAAATTTTAATTATAATAACTTATCCAAATTTTTCAAGCAGTAACTTAATAAATATGGGTTAAGATACCGCATGTGTTATTAGGAGCAAGTCTCATATAGCCATATTCACCCCAAAAGGCTCCCCAAGAATTTTTAACAATCCAGTTTCCTTATTCATCATAGCCAACAGCTAATACTTCATGATTAAATACAATATTAGGTTATCACATCCGTTGTAAATTCCAGACTTATAACCACCCCAATTATAAGCATTAACATAAACAGAAACAGGAGAGAAATTCAAAGCACGTTTTAAGTCATTTGAAGTGCTTGGAACTTAAATCCACTATTTAGGCTTAAAGCCATTATTTGTGCCAGTCATATTACAATTTTTCTAAACTGCAATATAGGGATAATTGTCTAAGGTAGTGATACCTACTTTAGAGGCATAATCCAGAGATTCAACAGCAAATCCTCCATTACATCCTTAAGAGTAGTAACCATTTGCAGATATGACACAATCAACAAGTTATTGCTCTGAAAAATCAACCAAAACTTTGTTTTAAATGAAGTTAAATGACTCCATTAAGGCAGCTCCAGCGAAACTCCAGCACGAACCACAGTTACCTTAGTATTTAACTGAAGTTACAGCACCTTATGTTCTCCAGTCTATTGAAGCAAGTAAGGTTTTTTGAATTCAATTAAGTCTCGATATTAACATCATTATGAGTTTCCTCTTAACTGATTCCTTTCATATAATGGTCAACCAAATCCTATTTCATAAGAATTTTTTCAGCAAATTCTTCTATAGTCATATCTGAGAATTAGTTTAAACAGATAGAATAGGTGTTATTAGGATTACTGTTATGCTCCTTAACCTTTTACAAGTTCTCAAAGAAAACCATTTATCTAAATAGTTTTTCATGTTCATTCAAATAAACTCTTTGATGTTAGCTTGACCATTTATTATAAGCAAGAAGTTTTTCTACAGTTATATCTTGAGCCAAAAAGAGAGGTATGAGCATGATAATACTCAAAAGGATCAATCTATTCATACTTTATTTAAAGTTTTAGTTTTTTTTTTTGGATTTTATTTTATATTTTTTAATGCTTTGAGTATAAATGTCTACCTAAGTATATAAAGCAAGGCGAATTTCAATTTGGAATAGTGAATTTTTTAAAAGCCAAAACTAAATTTTTATTCAGTAAGAAAAATTTAACCAACTTTTTTATTGTTTATCTTAAATTGTAATTTTATTTATTGAAAAATATAATTTTAGTAATAAAATTAATCTGAATACTTTAATAAAACCATTTAATTATAAACCTCAAATATTTAAAAATATGAGTTAAATTAGTGGTGATAAATAGAATTGAAAAAATTGATAGTGAATAAAATAATATTATTTTTAGATTTTAAATCAAGTAAATTTTAGAAGACAATTTGTTAAAATTTATCTAATAAATTTGTTGTCATTTTATAATTCACTACAAAATTCTATTTGAAATTTGAAATAATATAATCAGAATTAATTAGTAATTTAGTTATGAAAGTATTTATTAAAAATAATAAACAATTTTCAAATTAAAAACTCAAGCAAAATTATAGATTGTAACATTTTGCAATTATTGATGTTAATTTAGTAAGTAATACTTTTTATTTTATAATACATTTCGTACTAATTTTTAGAAAAAAAAATATTGTAGATTAAATTTTACTACTAAATTTTAATCTCTATTTTCTTTATGCATGAAAATATTTTTTTTATGTAAAAATGTGTTTAAATTATGATATGCTTATTTCTCCTTAGATATGGAAATTAGGATTTTATATAAATTCCTAATTATTTAAATTAATGCAAAAAACACTTAACAATAAGTTAAGGATCTGAAATAATAATCAGAGCCACGAAATATAATTATTGATTAAAATTAGAATTTATTAAATTTAATTATTTTTTTAATCAATCAAATAGACATAAATTAATAAAAAATGTATAAGAATTAATTATTTTTGATGTCTCTAATTGTTTTTATATAGATATAATAAAGCAATTATTACATTTTGATAGTTACCATTAATACTTAGAGATATCTATTTCATTTAAATAAATTATTTTAAATAACTTTTATCATTTAGGATAGTTTAAAATTAAAATGGCATTTATTAATTAATTTTATGTTCCGATAAACCATTAAAAAAACACTTTGTTTTAAATTTTATAGAAAAAAAGTGATTTGTTTTCAGAAGATTTTTTCAATTAAAGAAATTAAGAATAAAAGTTAAAAAAGTAAATATTATTCTTTGTTACGGAAATTTAATTACTACAAAAAATTCACTATTTTTTAAAAGTAAAATTAATTAATTTTCTAAATGCATTTTAAAGTTATATGAAATTTAGAAAGTTTTTATGAAAATTATTTTATGTTTATAACTTTATTTTTTGGGAATTAATAAAATATTTGTATATGAACAATTTTCATTTAAATTTACTTAAAAGTTATTTAATTGTATAGAACAGGAAAAAAGATTTTGCTTTATTATTTTACTTAAAAATTTGTATAAAATAAATACTTCTTTAAGAATTTTTAAAAATATTTGCAAAAAGTGTTAATTAGGTTATTATATATTGAATTATTAATATTTCAAATTAAAGGATATATTGATATATTTTTCTTTTATTAAAAACATAATTATTTGTTCATATATTAGTCTTATGATATTTTATTTACATTTTAATAATTTTTTCATCAAATTTTCAATCTAAAATTCAAATGATTCTATTTTAAAACAAAACCTCATATAACAACCCCCCAGTTAATACATTGAATAAACCTCAAATATTTAAAAATATGCATTAAGTTAGAATTGATAAATATAATTGAAAACATAAATTGATAATAAAAATAATATTATTTTTAGATTTTAAATCTAGAAGCTTTTAACAGATTATTAGATTCAATTTAGCAGATCTATATTAAAAAATAAAAATATATACTATAAAATTCTATTTCAAGAAGAAAGTATTTTGTCAGAATTAATTAGTAATTGCATTTAAGAAATACAATTATAATAAATTTAAGCAATTTTTAACTAATTTACTCAAACAATTTAATAGAGTAACATTTTGCAACTACTGATACTAATTTAATAGATAATATTTTTTGTTTTATAATACATATCATTCAAATTTATAGAAATTAAGATATTGACACTTAAATTTTACTGTTGAATATTTGACTTTATATTATGTATGAACACATTTTTTTACATAGAAATTGATGTTTAAATTATGATATACTTACTTATTTCTTTAGATATGAAAGTTAGAGTATAATTTAAATTCTTAATGACTTAATTTATCTATAAAAACACTCTATTGTAAGCTAATGGACTGTAATGAGCATGAAATTCGTAAAATATAATTTTTGATTATATTCGAACTTATTATATTAAATTCATGCTTTTGGTCAATCAAATAAATTCGAATTAAATAAACTTTCAATAAAACTTTATGATTTTTTATATCTTTAATGGTTTTATATATAGCCGTGATAAAGCAGCTTTTCCATTTCAATATTAACTAATAATATTTCGAGAAATTTATTTCATTTAAATAAAGCATTTTAAATAATCTTTATCATTTAGGATATAATATATTAATTAAATTCATACTCCTGATAAATCTTTGAAAATTTTCTTTTAAATTTTATAGATAAAAGCTGATTTACTTTCTTATGATTTTCAATAAGTGAAATTATGAATAAAAGCAAAAAAAATAAATTTTATTCTCAATTATGGAGATTTAATTAACACAATAAATTCAATATTTTTCAAAAGTAAAATTAATTTAATAAGTATATTTTAAATAGGTTTAGTAAGCATTAATTATTTCTAATAGTTATTGTTTTATTACATTTAAACTTTTTTATGAATATTTAATAAAAGCATAAAGAAGACAGGTAAATGATTAAAACAAATAAAATTATAATTTTTTTAATTTATATTAAAATTTTAGTAATCTATTTCTTTTAAATATTTTTTTAAGATAACGTTTACAAATTATCTAATTTCTAATAATTAAATAATAATTTTAAGTAATATATTTAATAACTAAATTTAAAATATTTCTAAAATTTTAATTAAAAAAAATATTATATTACTAACATTTAATAATTAAACTTTATTTAATTTTAAAATCTAATAATGTACAAATAATGAATGAGTGAGGAAATATTATTAAACATTTTATTTGTTTATTATACAATATTTTAAAAATTTTTATATTTAATTAATACTAAGAAAAAAATATTTTAAGAGAATTTCAATTAAATCTCCATAATAGAGAAAAAAAATTTATTTTTTAGCTTTTAATCTTAATTTCATTAATTGAAAAAATCTTCTGAAAACAAATCATTTTTTTTCTATAAAATTTAAAATAAAGTGTTTAAACGTTTATCGGACACAAAATTAATTAATAAATACCATTCTAATTTTAAATTATCCTAAATGATAAAAATTATTTAAAATAATTTATTAATATGAAACAGATATCTCTAAATTTTAATTGTTACTATCGAAATGTAAAAATTGCTTTATCATATCTATATATAAAGCAAGTAGAGATATCAAAAATCATTAATTTTTATACAATCATTTAACACGTTGCTATTTGATTGATTAAAACCATGAATTGAATATAATAAACTCGAATTTTAATCAATAATTATATTTATTGGTTTTAGATCATTAACTTATAGTTGAGTGTTTTTTCCATGAATTCAAGTAATTAGGAATTTATATAATATCTTAACTTCCTTATCTAAGGAAAAATAAGTTTATCATAATTTAAACAACTTATTAGGTAAAAAATATTTTCATAAATAAACAAAATTGAGTCTAAAATTAAGCAATTAAACTTAATCTCCAATATTTTGTTTTCTAAAAATTAGTATGATATGTATTATTAAATACAAAATATTACTTACTAAATTAACATCAATTATGGCAAAATGTTACTATTTATTATTTTGTTGAGTTTTTAGGTAATAAATTGTTCATTA
Source organism: Tetrahymena thermophila SB210 (assembly GCF_000189635.1). Classification (NCBI taxonomy): domain Eukaryota; phylum Ciliophora; class Oligohymenophorea; order Hymenostomatida; family Tetrahymenidae; genus Tetrahymena; species Tetrahymena thermophila. The sequence goes on from NW_002476416.1 coordinate 169,316, forward strand.
TTTTCAAAATACAATTTCATAACAATAATTATTAATTAATTCATACTATAATTTCTAGCTTGAAACAGAATTGAATAATTAATTCTAAAATGACGAAATATTGATCTAATAAATTTTATCTAATAATCTTTTCAAACTTTCTTTTGATATAAAATCTAAAAATAATATTATATTATTATCTATCAATTCTTTCAATTATATTTATCATCTTTAATTAAACCCATATTATTAAAAATTTGAGGCTTATAATTAAATAGTTTTATTAATGTATGTAGATTAATTTTATTACTAAAATTATATTTTCTAATAAATAAAATTACAATTTAAGATAAACAATAATAAATCTGGTTAAATTTTTCTTACTGAAGAAAAATTAGTTTTTATTTATAAAAAATTCTCTATTACAAATTGAAATTGGCTATGCTTTATATACTTAGCCATTTTTACTCAAAACATTAAAGAATAAAAAAATAAAATAAAAAAAAATAAAAATAAAAAAAATAAAACTAAAACTTTAATAAAGTATGAATAGATTGATCCTTTTGAGTATTATCATGCTCATGCCTCTCTGCTTGGCTCAAGATATAAGTGTAGAAAAACTTCTTGCTTATAATAAATGGTCAAGCTAACACCAAAGAGTTTATCTGAATGAACATGAAAAACTATTTAGACAAATGGTTTTCTTTGAGAACTTGTAAAAGATTTAGGAACATAACAGTGATTCTAATAACACCTATTCTGTCCATTTAAACTAATTCTCAGATATGACTAAAGAAGAATTTGCTGAAAAAATTCTTATGAAATCTGATTTGGTTGACCATTTAATGAAAGGAATCAGTTAAGAGGCAACTCATAATGATACTAATAAAGAAACTTAGTTGAATTCAAAAGGCCTTTCTTTAGCTGATTCAATAGACTGGAGAACAAAAGGTGCTGTAACATCGGTTAAGAATTAAGGTAATTGTGGTTCATGCTGGAGTTTCTCTGCAGCTGCAGTAATGGAGTCATTTAACTTCATTAAAAACAAAGCTTTAGTTGATTTTTCTGAGTAATAACTTGTTGATTGTGTCATCCCTGCAAATGGTTACAACTCTTATGGATGTAGTGGAGGATGGCCTGCTTCTTGTCTGGATTATGCCTCCAAAGTAGGTATTACTACCCTAGACAAGTATCCCTATGTTGCAGTTTAGAAAAATTGTAATGTGACTGGTACAAATAATGGATTTAAGCCTATAAGCTGGATTTAAATTCCTAACACTTCTAATGACTTAAAAAGTGCTTTGAATTTCTCTCCTGTTTCTGTTGTTGTTGATGCTTCCACTTGGGGTAGTTATTATTCTGGAATTTTCAACGGATGTGATTAATCTCATATTAGTCTTAATCATGCTGTCTTAGCTGTTGGCTATGACTAACAAGGAAACTGGATTATTAAAAATTCTTGGAGCACTTATTGGGGTGAAAATGGCTATATGAGACTTGCTCCTAACAACACATGCGGTATCTTAAGCTATAATTATTAAGTTACTGCTTGAAAAATCTGGATAATCTATTATAATTAAAATATATTATTCGTATAAACTATTATTTTATATAAAATAGTAATTCAAATATTAAGATTCGATTTATTTTAAAAATAAAAATTAATTTAAATTAACATTAAATTAATAAATATTAAAAAATAATAATTTATATTTCAAAATAGCTTGACAAAATATATTAAAGTAAATTTATTTTTATAAAAAAAGTTCAACAAAAATTAACTACAAAATTAATTATAGCACTTCCAGGATTATAATTATTGTGTAGAGCTCGGCAAGAATAGTTATCTTGAAATTACTGAAATAGTTTAATTGTTTTTAAGAATATTAATATTAAAATTAAATATTTAAGCCCTTTTTTATTATTTTTGAAATAAAATTTATAATTTAAAATTACTTTATTTATTTTTTATAATTGTTTTATTAATTATAATTTTATATTTTAAATTAGTTTTTATTGAAGTTGAAATCAAATAAAAATAGTAAATTTTACTTAATTTTGTAGAAGCTTATAAATCTCAAGATAAATAATTAAGCAAAATCTATTTTCGTCTTCTCTATAGGTAAGTAAGTAAGTAACTTTATAGTGAATTTAAATGAAAATTATTAACATAAATTTATTCTATTAATTCCCAAATTAAATAAAACAGAATTTTCATAAAAAATTTCTAAATACAATAAAGCATAAACTGTTAAAAATGAATTAAGGCATAATAGACCTATTTAAGATATTTTTATTAAATTAATTTTACTTTTGAAAATATTGAATTTATTCAGTTAATTAAATCTCCATAATAGCATAATAGAGAATAAAATTTGTTTTTTTTTGTTTTTATTCTAATTTCATTAATTGAAAAAATAGTAAGAAAGCAAATCACTTTTTTTCTATAAAATTTAAAAGAAAATTTTGAAAGATTTATTAGGAGTATAAATTTAATTAATCCTAATGATAAAAATTATTTAAAATGATTTACTTAAATGAAATAAATTTATTGGAATATTATTGTTAACATCAAAAGGTATTAGATTCTTTATCATAGCTCTATATAAAACCAGTAAAGATATAAAAAATCATAAAGTTTATAAAAATTTTATTGAATTTAATTTAATAAGTTTGAATGTAAATAAAAAATTATATTTCATGAATCTCAATCTTATTACAGTTCATTAGCTTATAATAGAGTGTTTTTATATAAATTAAATCATTAAGAATTTATAGATATTCTAATTTGATATTTAAAGAAATAAGTATAACAAATTTAAACATCTATTCCAATGTAAAAAAATGTGTTCATACATAATAAAATAAAGTCAAAAACTCAACAGTAAAATTTAAGTTTCAATATCTTGTTTTCTAAAATTAGTAAGATATGTATAATAAAATAAAAATTATTATTTACTAAATTAATATCAGTAATTGCAAAATGTTACTCTATTATATTTTTTGGGTAAATAAGTTAAAAATTGTTTAGATTTATTATAATTTATTTCTTAAATGCAATTACTTATTAATTGTTATTATACATTTTCTTCTTGAAATATAATTTTATAATCAATTCTAAAATGATGTAATATAGACCTGATAAATTTAATTGAATTATATGTAAAAATCTTCTAGTTTAAAATATAAAAATAATATTATTTTTATTATTAATTTATGTTCTCAATTATATTTATAAACTATAATTTAATGATATTTTTAAATATTTGAGGTTTATATTCTATGTATTAACATATGTATGTTTAATATATTTAACAGTGTTTTTAAAAAATTTATTGTTAATAACTAAATATAAATTTTTTAAAAAAGAAATGTAATTTTGAATATTATTATACTACAATTTATAATAACCTTATGAATATTATTTGTAAACATTTTAAATAATTTTTAAAGAGTTTATTTTATACAATTTTATAAGTGTTAAAAATAATTAATCAAAATCTATTTTCGTCTTCTCTATAGGTAAGAAAGTAAATAACTTTATAGTGAATTTAATTGAAAATTATTGACAAAAATTTATTTTATTAATTCCTAAATTAAATAAAACAGAATTTTCATAAAAAATTTCTAAATACAATCAAGCTTAAACTGTTAAAAATGATTAAGGCATACTAGACCTATTTAAGATATTTTTATTAAATTAATTTTACTTTTTAAAAAAATTGAATTTATTCGGTTAATTAAATCTCTATAATCATAATAGACAATAAAATTTTTTTTTTACTTTTATTCTCAATTTCATTAATTGAATAAATCGTAAGAAAGCTAATCAATTTTTTTCTTTAAAATACAAAAGAAAATTTAGAAAGATTTATCAGGAAGGAGAATAAATTTAAGTAATAAATATATCCTAATGATAAAAATTATTTAAAATTATTTACTTAAATGAAATAAATTTCTCAGAATATTATTGTTAGCATCAAAAGGTATTAGCTTCTTAATCATGGCTCTATATAAAAACAGTAAAGATATAAAAATCATAAAGCTTGTAAAAAGTTTATTTAATTTGACTCTTTTGATTGATCAAAAGCATGAATTTAATTTAATAAGTTTGAATGTAAATAAAAAATTATATTTCATGAATCTCAATCTTATTACAGTTCATTAGCTTAAAATAGAATGTTTTTATGTAAATTAAATTATTAAGAATTTATAAGATATTCTAATTTTTATATTTAAAGAAATAAAATTATCAAATTAAACATTTGTTCTAATGTAAAAAAATGTGTTCATACATAATAAAATAAAGTCAAAAATTCAACAGTAAAATTTAAATTTCAATATCTTGTTTTCTAAAGATCAGTATGATATGTACAATAAAATAAAAATTATTATTTACTAAATTATTATCAGTAATTGCAAAATGTTACTTTTTTATATTGTTTGGGCAAATAAATTAAAAACTATTTAGATTTATAATAATTTATTTCTTAAATGCAATTACTTATTAATTCTGATTATACACTTTCTTCTTGAAATACAATTTTATAATCAATTCTAAAATAATGTAATATAGAAGTGATAAATTTAATGAATTACCTGTAAAAATCTTCTAGTTTAAAATCTAAAAATAATATTATTTTTGTTATCAATTTATGTTCTCAATTATATTTATTAACTCTAATTTAATGATATTTTTAAATATTTGAGGTTTATATTCAATGTATTAACATATGCATGTTTAATAATATTTAACAGTGTTTTTTAAAAATTTATTTTTATTACTCTCATAGAAATATCTAAAGTATTTGTTATAGTGTTAAATGATATCTAAGAGGGAATACAGTATAAGGTAGCTAATAGGATAGCTCAAATTTTTGTGGTTCCACACTCTTGGAAATAAGTATTCCCCTAAAATTTTTACTTTTCTCTATTTCCGCTTCTTACTATATTTGATTGATTAAAACCATGAATTAAATTAATAAATTTGAATACAAATCAACAATTATTATTTGTGTCTCAAGTTCTTATTTTAGATTATTAACTTAAAGTTGAGTGTTTTTACAAATAAATTTGAGTAATTAGGAATTTATATTAAACCCTAATTTTTGCATCTAAAGAAATAATTATATTATAATTTAAATATCTTTTTCCATGTAAAATAAATATTTTCATACATAAAGAAAATAAAGTTTAAAATTTAATCTTCAATATTTTGTTTTCTAAAAATTAGTATGATATCTATTATAAAATAAAAATTATTATTTACTAAATTAACATCAATAATTGCATAATGTTACAATCAATTATATCTATTATATTGTTTAAGTATATAGGCAAAAAATAGTTTATTCTTATCATAATTTTATTTCATAGATATAATTAGTGATTAATTCTACTTTAGATAGAATTTTATAGTTAATTCTAAAATGATAACATTATTGATCTGATAAATCTTATCTATTCAGCTTTTAAAATTTTCTTGATTTAAAATCTAAAAATAATATTATTTTATACTCTATCAACTCTTTCAATTATATTTATCACTTCTAATTTAATTCATATTTTTAAATATATGAGGCTAATAATTAAATGAATTTGTTAAGGCTTACAGATTTATTTTATTACTTAAATTATATTTTTCTTTCAATAAAATTTCAATTTAAAATAAACAATAAAAAACTGGTTAAATTTTTTGTTAAATTTTTCTTACTAATGATTAATTAGTTTAAGTTTATAAAAAATTCACTTTTCATATTGAAATTCGTCATACTTTATATACTTAGACATTTTTACTCAAAACATTAAAAATGAAAAAAATTAAATACAAAAAAAAAACTAAAACCAAAACTTTAAAGGATGAATAAAAAATTGATTCTTTTGAGTATTATCATGCTCATGCCTCTCTGTTTGGCTCAAAATATAAGCATAGAAAAACTCCTTACTTATAATAAATGGTCAAGCTAACATCAAAGGGTTTATCTGAATGAACATGAAAAACTATTTAGATAAATGGTTTTCTTTGAGAATTTGTAAAAGATTTAGGAACATAACAGTGATCCTAATAAAACCTATTCTATCCATTTAAACTAATTCTCAGATATGACTAAAGAAGAATTTGCTGAAAAAATTCTTATGAAATAGGATTTAGTTAACCATTTTATCAAAGAAATGGATTAATAAGTTACTCATAATGATTCTAATAGCGAAACTTAATTGAATTCAAAAAGCCTTACTATAGCTGCTTCAATAGACTGGAGGACAAAAGGTGCTGTAACATCGGTTAAGAATTAAGGTAGTTGTGGTTCGTGCTGGACTTTCTCTGCAGCTGCATTAATGGAGTCATTTAACTTCATTAAAAACAAAGTATTAGTTGATTTTTCTGAGTAATAACTTGTTGATTGTGTCACCCCTGCAAATGGTTACTAATCTTATGGATGTAGTGGAGGATGGCCTGTTTCTTGTCTTGATTATGCCTCCAAAGTAGGTATTACTACCCTAGACAAATATCCCTATGTTGCAGTTTAGAAAAACTGTAATGTGACTGGTACAAATAATGGTTTTAAACCTAAAGGTTGGATTTATATCCCTAACACTTCAAATGAGTTCAAAACTGCTTTGAATTTCTCTCCTGTTTCTGTTATTGTTGATGCTACAAATTGGGGTAATTATTAGTCTGGAATTTTCAACGGATGTGATTAATCTCATATTAACTATAATCATGCTGTATTAGTTGTTGGCTATGACTAACAAGGTAACTGGATTATTAAAAACTCTTGGAACGCCTATTGGGGTGAGAATGGCTATATAAGACTTGCTCCTGACAACACATGCGGTATCTTAACCTATGGTTATTAAGTTACTGCTTGAAAATTTTGAATAAGTTATATTTATTCAAATTTATTAAAATATATTATTCGTATTAACTATTATATTATATAAAATAATCCTTCAAATATTCAAATTCGCTCATCTTTAAGAAAAAAAATTTATTAAATTTAGATTTAATAAAATATTTAAGTAAAATCCTTTTTTATTTTCTCTTTAATAAGTAAGTAATATTATTTATTGTATGTAAATTTAAATGAAAATTCTTCATATAAATAAATAAATATATTTTATTAATTCCTAAAAAATAAATTTATTAATAATAAACATAATTTTCATTAAAAATTTCTTAATGTAATCAAGAATAAGCTTTTAAAAATAAATGAATGAATAATAAACTTATTTAAAATATACTTTTAAAATTAATTTTACTTTTTAAAAAAAGTGAATTTATTGTAGTAATTAAATCTCCATAATATATTTTTAAATTTATTTTTTTAGCTTTTATTCATTCATAATTTCATTAATTAAAAAATCTTTTAAAAGCAAATCACATTTTTCAAAAAACAAGGTGTTGAAAGTTTTATCATGAATATAAATTTAATTAATAAATGCCATTTTAATTTTAAACTATCATAAATGATAAACATTATTTAAAATTGTTTATTTAAATGAAACAAATATCTCAAAGTATTAATGGTCACTGTCGAAATGTGTAAATACTTTATTATATCTATAAATAAAACAAGTAGAAATATCATAAATCATTAATTTTTCTACAAAATTTAATTGATTCGTAGCTATTTGATTCAAAACCATGAATTTATATTAATAAATTAGAATACAAATCAAAAATTATATCTATTGGATCTGATTCTTATTTCTGGTCATTAACTTATAGTTGAATGTTTTTATAAGTAAATTTAATTTATATTATACCCTAACTTTCATATTTAAGGAGAAATAAGAATATCATAATTTAAACAATGTTTTACAAGTATAAAAAATATCTTCATGTATAAATTAAATAGAGTTTAAAATTTAGCAGTAAAATTTTATCTAGAATACTTTGTTTTCTAAAAATAAGTATGATATGTATTATAAAATTAAAAAAATGTTACAATTCATTATTTTGTTTGATTGTGTTAGATACAAATTGTTTATTATTTTCAAAATTTTATTAATAACTACAATTACTAATTAACTCTGATTGAAATAGATTTTTATTTGTTAATTCTAAAATGACGGCATATTGGTCTGATAAATTTTATCTAATAACCTTTTAAAATTTTCATAACTTAAAATCTAAAAATAATATTATTTTAATATCTATCAATTCTTTCAATTTGATTTATCACCTCTAATTTAACCCTTATTATCAAATATTTGAGGCTTTTTATTAAATGATTCTATTAATCTATGCAGATTAATTTTATTACTAAAATTTATATTTCAATAAATAAAATTACAATTTAAGATTTACAATAAAAAAGTTCTTTAAATTTTCTTCCAGAATGAAAAATTAGTTTAGGATTATTAAATATTCACTATTCGATATTTAAACAAACCCTCCATGCTTTATAAACTTAGACATTTTTACTCAAAGCATTAAAGAATAAATAAATAAAACTTAAACTTTAAATAAAGTATGAATAGATTTATCCTTTTGAGTATTATCATGCTATGTCTCTCTGTTTGGCTCAATATATAAGTGTAGAAAACCCATTGCTTATAATAAACGATGAAGCTAACATCAAAGAGTTTATCTGAATGAAAATGAAAAACTATTTAGGCAAATTGTTTTCTTTGAGAACTTATAAAAGATTAAGGAACATAACAGTGATCTTAATAACACCTATTCTATCCATTTATAATAATTCTCAGATATGACTAAACAAGAATTTGCTGTAAAAATTCTTATGAAATAAGATTTGGTTGACCATTTAATTAAAGGAATCAGTTAAGAGGCAACTCATAATGATGTTAATAGAATACAAAAAACATTACCTTAGCAGCTTCAATAGACTAGAGAAATAAAGGTGCTATAACATTGGTTAAATACTAAGGTAGTTGAGTTTCAAGCTAGAGTTTCTCTGCAGGGTTTAATGGAGTCATTTAGCTTCATTTAAAATAAAATCTTAGCTGATGTAATAATTCGTTGATTGTGTCATCCCTGCAAATGGTTACTGCTCTTCAGGATGTTATGGATGATAGACTGCCTAATATTTGGATTTTGCTTCTAAAGTAGGTATCACTATCGAAGATAAATATCTCTATATTGTAGTTTAGAAAAGCTGTATTGTGACTGGCATAATAATTACTTTAAGCCTAGCTAGTAGATTTAAGTTCTTAACAATTTAAATGGTTTGAAAAGTGCTTTGAATTTCTCTTTTCTTTCTGCTCTTATTGATGCTTCAAATTGGGATAATCATTAATATGGAATTTTCAGCGGATGTGATTAATCTCATATTAAACTTAATCATGATGTATTAGCTGTTTGCTATGACTAACAAAGTAACAGGCAGCTCTAATTTTTAAATTACTGCTAGAAAAATTTGGATAAACTATAAAAATGAAAATTTATTAAAATATATTATTCTTTTAACTATTACTTTATTTAAAATAGTAATTCAAATATTAAGATTCGTTCAGCTTTAAAAATAAAAATTAATTTAAACTAGCATTAAATTAATAAATATTAAAAAATGGTAGTTTATATATAAAAATAATTTAACAAAATATATTAATAGTAAGTAAATTGATATACAAAAAATTAATATAAAAAAATCTTGTAAAAAGGGCCACTAGACTTCACTTTTCCTTTATATTAAATTTCCAAATTAAAGCTAAAAATAAAATTATTAATAATATATAATTTTCATAAAAACTTTTAAATGCAATCAAGTATAAGCTTTTAAAAATTAATTAATTAATACTATACCAATTTAAAATATTTTTAAATTATTAATTTTACTTTTTAAAAATAGTGAATTTTTGTTTTTATAAAATCTCCATAATATACAATAAAATTTATTTATTTTTGCTTTTATTCTTAATTTCATTAATTTAAAACAAAATATTGAAATATTTAAGAGGAACATAAATTAGTTTATAAATACCTTTTTCATTTTAAACTATCCTAAAAATCAAATTATTAAAATAGTTTATTTAAATGAAATAAATATAATGAAGTATTTATGGTTATTGTTGAAATGTAGTAAAAGATTTATTATATTTCTAAATATAATAAGTAGATATATGAAAAATCATTAATTTTTATACAAAGTAAGTTTATTTAATTTGTGGCTATTTTATTGATCAAAACCATGAATTTAATTTAATAAATCTGATTACAAATCAAACATTATATTCTGTGGCTCTGGTTCTTATTTCAGATCATTAAATTAAAATAGAGTGTTTTTAAATATAAATTTAAGAAATTAGCAATTTATATAATACCCTAACTTTCTTATCTTTGGAAAAATAAGAATATCATAATTTAAGCATATTTTTCAATGCAAAAAATATTTTGATACATAAAGAAAATAGAGTCTAAAATTAAGCAGTAAAATTTAATCTCCAATATTTTGTTTTCTAAAAATTAGTATGATATGAATTATCAAATAAAAAATATTACTCACTAAATTAACCTCAATTATTGCAAAGTGTTACTATTTATTATATAATTTGAGTATATAGGTCAAATTTGTTTATTCTTATCAAAATTTTATTTTATAACTATTTACTAATTAAAATAGAATTTTATAGTTTATACTAAAATGAAACATTGATCAGATAAATTTTTTCTAATCATCTTTAAATTCTTGATTAATAATCTAAAAATACAATTATTTTATTATCTTTCAATTTTTTTAATTATATTTATCACCTCTAATTAAATTCATATTTTTAAATATTTGAGACTTAAAATTAAATAATTTAATTAATATATGCAGATGAATTTTATTACTAAAATTATATTTTTCTCTAAATAAAGTTACAGTTTATGATAAACAATAAAAAACTAGTTATATTTTTCTTACTGAATTAAAAATTAGTTTAGTTTTATAAAAAATTCACTTTCCAAATTGAAACTCGCCATACTTTATATACTTAGAAATCAATACTCAAAACAATAAACAACAAATAAAAAAAAATAAAAAAACTAAAACTTTAAAGTATGAATAAAAAATTCATCATTTTGAGTATTATCATGCTCATGCCTCTCTGTTTGGCTCAAGATATAAGTGTAGAAAAACTTCTTGCTTATAATAAATGGTCAAGCTAAAATCAAAGAGCCTATCTGAATGAAGATGAAAAACTGTATAGACAAATAGTTTTCTTTGAAAATTTGTAAAAAATTAAGGAGCATAACAGTAACCCTAATAACACCTATTCTATCCATTTAAACTAATTCTCAGATATGACTAGAGAAGAATTTGCAGAAAAAATTCTTATGAAATAGGATTTGATTAACGATTATATGAAGGGAATTGGTTAATAGGCTACTCACAATAATGCTAATAACGAAACTTAAATGAATTCATAAAACCATACTTTAGCTGCTTCTATAGATTGGAGAACAAAAGGTGCTGTAACATCGGTTAAGGATTAAGGTTAATGTGGTTCATGCTGGAGTTTCTCTGCAGCTGCCTTAATGGAGTCATTTAACTTCATTTAAAACAAAGCTTTAGTTAATTTTTCTGAGTAATAACTTGTTGATTGTGTGACCCCTGAAAATGGTTACCCCTCTTATGGATGTAAAGGAGGATGGCCTGCTACTTGTCTGGATTATGCCTCCAAAGTAGGTATCACAACACTAGACAAGTATCCCTATGTTGCAGTACAGAAAAATTGTACTGTGACAGGTACAAATAATGGCTTTAAGCTTAAAAAGTGGATTGTAATTCCTAACACTTCAAACGACTTAAAAAGTGCTTTAAATTTCTCTCCTGTTTCTGTTCTTGTTGATGCTACCAATTGGGATTATTATTCGTCTGGAATTTTCAACGGATGTAATTAAACTAATATTAATCTTAATCATGCTGTATTAGCTGTAGGCTATGACGAAAAAGATAACTGGATTGTTAAAAATTCTTGGAGCGCTGGTTGGGGTGAACATGGATATATTAGACTTGCTCCTAACAATACATGTGGTATCTTAAGCTCTAATATATAAGTTACTGCTTGAAAATTAGGATAAGCTATTATAATTAAAATTTATTAAAATATATTATTCGTATAAACAAAAATATTATATAAAATAAATAGTCTTTCAAATATTAAGATTTGTTTAATTTTAAAAAATAAAAACTTATTTATTTTAACATTAAATTAATATTAAAAAATAATAATTTATATTTAAAAATAGCTTGACAAAATAAGTTAAAGTAAATTGATTTTATAAAAAATTCAAATAAATTACTACAAAATTATTTAATATAAACTTATTAATTATAAATATACTGCATAGTTAATCAAAGCTTCTTTATATTAAGACCTCTTACTAAAATTTTCTGGACATACAAAAAATTTAAAAAAAAAATCTTGTAAAAAGGGCCACTAGACAGACTTCGCTTTTCCTATTATATTTAATTCCCAAATTAAAGCTAAAAATAAAATTATTAATAATAAATAATTTTCATAAAAACTTTCTGAAAGCACTCAAGAATAAGCTGTTAAAAATTAATTAATAAATTAATACTCTTCCTATTTAAAATATTTTTATATTATTTTTATAAATTAAATATCCATAAAATAGAATAAAATTTATTTTTTTAGTTTTTATTCTTAATTTAATTAATTTAAAAATCTTCTAAAAGAAATTCACTTTTTTTTATATAAAATTTAAAATAAAATCTTGAAAGATTTAACAGAAACATAAAATTAGTTACTAAATGCCATTTTAATTTTAAGCTATCCAAAAGATAAGATTATTAAAATAGCTAATTTAAATAAAATAGATATCATAAAATATTAATGGTTATTGCTAATATTTAATAAAAGATTTATTATATCTATAAATATAATAAGTAGAGATATGATAAATCATTAATTCTTTTACAAAGTTTATTTAATTTGTGGCTATTTTATTGATCAAGACCATGAATTTAATTTAATAAGTCTGATTACAAATCAAACATTATATTTCGTGGATTTGGTTCTTATTTTAAATCATTAAATTAAAGTAGAGTGTATTTATATATAAATTTAAGAAATTAGCAATTTAAAAAATACCCTAACTTCCTTATAAATAACAATATCATAATTTAAGCATATTTTTCCATGTAAAAAAATATTTTCATACATAAAGAAAATAGAGTCTAAAATTTAGCAGTAAAATTTAATCTCCAATATTTTGTTTTCTAAAAATTAGTATGATATAAATTATCAAATAAAAAATATTACTAACTAAATTAACTTCAATAATTGTAAAATGTTACTATTTATTATTATTTGAATATAGGTTAATTATTCTTATAAAAGTTTTATTTTATAACTATTTACTAATTAAAATAGAATTTTATAATTTATTCTAAAAAGAAGCATTGATCTGATAAATTTTATTGATCAAATTTTAAAGTTTTCTTGATTTATAATCTAAAAATACAATTATTTTATTATCTTTCAATTTTTTTAATTATATTTATCACCTCTAATTAAATTCATATTTTTAAATATTTGAGACTTAAAATTAAATAATTTAATTAATGTACGCAGATGAATTTTATTACTCAAATTATATTTTTCTTTTAATAAAATTATAGTTTAAGATAAACAATAAAAAACTAGTTATATTTTTCTTACTGAATTAAAAATTAGTTTAGGTTTATAAAAAATTCACTTTCCAAATTGAAACTTGCCATACTTTATATACTTAGAAATCAATACTCAAAACAATAAACAACAAATAAATTAAATACAAAAAAAAAAACTAAAACTTTAAAGTATGAATAAAAAATTTATCATTTTGAGCATTATCATGCTCATGCCTCTCTGTTTGACTCAAGATATAAGTGTAGAATAACTTCTTGCTCATAATAAATGGTCAAGCTAAAATCAAAGAGTCTATCTGAATGATGATGAAAAACTATATAGACAAACAGTTTTCTTTGACAATTTATAAAAAATTAAGGAGCATAACAGTAACCCTAATAAGACCTATTCTGTTCGTTTAAACTAATTCTCAGATATGACTAGAGAAGAATTTGTTGAAAAAATTCTTATGAAATAGGATTTGATTGACAATTATATGAAAGGAAATGGTTAATATAATAATGCTAATAACGAATCTTAAATGAATTCATAAAACCATACTTTAGCTGCTTCTATAGACTGGAGAAAAAAAGGTGCTGTAACATCGGTTAAGAATTAAGGTGGCTGTGGTTCATGCTGGGCTTTCTCTGCAGCTGGATTAATGGAGTCATTTAACTTCATTTAAAACAAAACTTTAATTGATCTTTCTGAGTAATAACTTGTTGATTGTGTGATCCCTGCCAATGGTTACCCCTCTCGTGGATGTGATGGAGGATGGCCTGCTAATTGTCTGGATTATGCCTCCAAAGTAGGTATCACTACATTTGATAAGTATCCCTATTATTCACATTAGTACAATTGCACTGTAAATGTAAAAGACACAAACAATGGATTTAAACTTAAAAAGTGGATTGTAATTCCTAACACTTCAAATGACTTAAAAAGTGCTTTGAATTTTTCTCCTGTTTCTGTTCGTATTGATGCTTCCTCTTGGGGTAATTATGATTCTGGAATTTTCAACGGATGTAATTAATCTCAAATTAGTCTTAATCATGCTGTATTAGCTATTGGCTATGACGAAAAAGATAACTGGATAGTTAAAAATTCTTGGGGCCCTGCTTGGGGTGAAAATGGATATATGAGACTTGCTCCTAACAACACATGCGGTATCTTAAGCTCTAATGTATAAATTACTGCTTGAAAAATTAGGATAAGCTATTATAAATAAAATTTATTAAAATATATTATTCGTATAAACAAAAATATTATATAAAATAAATAGTCTTTCAAATATTAAGATTCGATTAGCTTTAAAAATAAAAATTTATTTATATTAAAATCAAATTAATAAATATTAAAAATAATAACTTTTTTTTTAAAATAGCTTGACAAAATAAATTAAAGTAAATTGATTTTATAAAAAATTCAAATAAATTAGTACAAAATTATTTAACGTAAATTTATTAATTAAAAATATACTACATATTTAATCAAATCTTCTTTACATTAATTTATATTAAGACTTCTTACTAAAATTTTCTGATTGTTATACTTGTCATTTAATGTTGATATTTATAAGGGATATCTTAGATATGAGCGTTTATGGTATTCAATTTTTAATCTTCTTTGTTTTCTAAATTTTTCTATCATTTAGATTGGCTTTTTTTTATCTACCTTAAGTTTATTGTACTTTTTTATCGTAAATTAATAATTTTTTTTTTCTTTGTATTTAGGTAATTTAATTAGTAGTTGATATAGGATACTCAGACTGAATAAATAAAAAATATCATTTATTAAAAAAAGATTTTTTTTTATTGATAGCTCAAAAAAAAGTAGAAAATTTTGAAAGAAATAAATAAATAAATATGGATATTTTAGCAAATAATTCAAATAATATCATATAGAAATCTTCATTGTATGATTAATAACCATTTTTATAAAAGTGTTAATAGCATCCCGCATACCCTATCTAATTTATTTGTACTGATACAACACAATAATGCGTTTTTAAATGCATTTTTTGCATAGTTGAAAATTCAATTTAATCAAATAAACTTATTCTACTAAATGAAGCTATTGAAAATGATTAGAAAACAGTGTTTCCTAACTGGCCTATTTATGATGATCAAACCATCAGCCAAAAAATCAAAGAAATTTCTTTGAAACAGCCAAATCAGCTTGAGTTAAAAGAGTAAATTAAATCTTACTTCAAAGAATTATTATCAAAAGTAGTAATAAAAATAGAATAAATGTAGGATAAGATGCTTAAAAAAGCTGATACTATTTAGGATTTAAATGCAAGCATAATAGAACTTTATAATAATTTAAGCTAAAAATAATCTATCAAATAAGAAATAATGAATAATTAGACTAGTCCTGAATAGAAAAATGATAAACTTAAAGAAATAATTTCAAAAGTGAACTCTAATCTAGATTAAAATAAATAATTAATTCTAACTAAATTGAATTAAATAAAAGATTAATAAAATTCAATAAACTTGGAATAACCTTCTCTAATTAAAGATCACATATTAACTATATTAGAGAGAATTGATTTTGTTCCTTCTAGAGATCTAGACTAAATTCTTTAATAATAAAATCAGATCTTGAATGATCTAGAAAAATAAAGTGATAATGTTAGTAAAATAATTAGCCTAGTTAGTAATAAAATAAATAATTGTTCATAAAAATTTGTTAAAAATGTTTAATAATAACTAAATAAATGCTCTCACATACTGAATAAAGCTGATTTAGGGAATATGTACGAAAGTAAAGAATCTATTCCTCCAAACTTTAATAATTTAAATGAAAATCAATTAAAGGAGTTATTTAATGTTACCAAATAATATATAAAATATAACTAGAATTAATAATATAATTAATAAAAATCCTTTAATAAAGATTTTGTTATTTAATTAATAACTAAACATTTTAATTTCTATTGTCCTGAATTTTTAATTAATTTAGAAAAGGTTTTAAGTGGAATAAACTAATACCTAAACAGCTTCACTTACGATAAAGTTATTCTTAGTGACGAAGAAATATAAATCTTCAAGCCTACTAATTTTTGTCAAAGCAAACAAGCAAAAATAGGAATTAATAAATCATATTAACCATATTTTGAATTTCCATATGATTAAATTGGAAATATTATTTTTAAATAAATAATAGATAATAGCAAAGTTTATATTTTTAGATTTAAACTTAATAAAAACTTTTGCATTAGCGATGGTTATTTAAGAATTGGAATTATACCAAGTGATAAAGTAAGTAAAAATTTAATTAATCAAGATAATAAAAACGGTTATTATTCTTGGAATGATTCAAAGCATGAAGTTGTTAAAGGAGTTAGCTTAAATTAAAACGGAGAATCAAATTAATTTGAAGAATTAGAATTTAGATTTTGTCTTTCTAAATAATTATTTTATTTTTCAGATTATCCAAATTATAAAAACATAAATATGATTAATTAAAGCATAATTGACATAGATAATAAATATAATTTTGGAATATCATTTGAAAACATGGGAATGAATTTAAAATTAGAAAACACTTACTTTTTAATGGAAGATTTTCAAAGTATTGAATAAATTACTAAATTTTGATATTTAATAATTAATTATAAAAAATTATTTAATTGTTTGTGTTTTATTTTTATTATTTACGAGTAAATTTTCATTTGATTGCAATTAAATATTTTATACATTTTCAATTTTTTTTCATGATTAAGATCTGAAATTTCTATGAATTTTTCTGAAAAATAATCCAAGCATTAATTTAGTAAATTGAATTTAAATATTTTGACAAATTATTTGTTATTCTATTTAAATAAAGATCCAAAGCTGTGAATGCTTATTCAAGATAAGAAAGATTAAATTTTATAAAAAATTATCCTACTTTAATAAAAGTATAGAGATTGATTTATATCTTTATGCACAAATATTAATATAAATAAATTTTTTCATTTATTTTAAGAAAATAAAAGAAAAATATTAAGTAATTATTCATCCCAATTGCAATTTATTTAAGTAGAAACATTAAATTTTAAAATGATTATTTAAGCATAAAACAATATATTAAAGGCATTGTAAAAACGAAAATGTTTATTCCAGAACTCATTTAAATTAAAGAGATAAAATCCATTTTTATAATTAAACTCATAATTAACTTTAAAGTAGCTTAATAATTAGATTAAATATAATTAAATCAATATAGTATCAACATAATTAATGACTAAAAAACAAGAATACTAAGAATTAATAGCATCTAAAAAAAAGAAAGAAAAAGATAGATATGGCATATTTAAAATTAATGATATAGATGAGCTATTTGAGCTTAGCAGAAATCGCAGACTCAACCTTTCACTTAATGATTATGTTTCTATTTTCTTAAGAGTTACTGAGCTCAGATTAGATTCTACTTTAAAGTCTCTTTATGGACTTAGTGAAATTTAAAAAAAAATAGAAAAGGAGATTCAGAAAGCTGACGAGGAAGAACCATCCATTGGTAGATTGAGTTTATGCTTATCAAGATCTAAATTATGTGAAGTAAATTATTATTTATTTTTATCTACAAGAAAATTTTAAAAATATCAAACTAGTTGTTTTTTGATTTAAGAATAGAAAATTCATAGTTATATAAATGTCTAAAATATAAAATACTTATTTTTAGAAAACTATTAAAAGCAAATTATCAAACTATTATAAAATAATTGATATTATTTAATATTTATAATTTATTTGATCACAGCAACTGAAATTATTAAAAATAAAATATTATATTTAAAGGATATTAATTTTTGGATTATTCTCAGTGATCATATATTAGCTAATAGATTTGATTGTGATTATGATGAAGTGTATGCTGCCATGCTTGGCTTTAATGGAGTAAAATAATATTGTTAACATGAATGGTAAATTGAATTGATAGAGAAGGTATATATGAAATTAGAAATAGCTTTAATTCATCATTTGAAAATGCAGAAGTATAATATAAAATCACTCCGCTTAATTTGTGATGTGATGTTCTAAAATGGTAGATTTACACCAGATTTCTTAAAGGAAATAGAATATCTGCTTAATTATTAATTGATGGAGGCATCAAATAATTTTGGAAGTAATGAATCTTTAATGAGCAATTCTTAAATAAAAGAGGAAATATTATTCCCTTAGTATGGTGTGAAATACAATGATTAACTTTTGTAGCTTTTATCAAGTTTTGCTTATTTTTTCTCTAAATCAAATTTTGATTCTCTGCTTTTATTCAATTTTACTACTTTTTATGTTACAGAGTGTATTAAAAGACAACATATTTTTGAAAAGCTCATTCAAAAAAGGAAATTAGAATTAGAAACTTAAAAGGCTGAGGAGATTATGAGCAAATTAAATGAAGAAAACATTAAAACAGATGAATAATAGCAAAATAACTCCACTAAAAAAGATCAAAATCAAAAAGAAGAAATTTTAGAGGAGCTAATAAATCCTCTTTCACTAGATGGTTCTGGTTTAGCTAGTTTATTGTACTTTTGGGACTTTATGCTTATAAAGAATCCTTAATTAATCCTTCCAAATGAGATTAGGAGCTGGTTACTGATAGAAATTTAGCAAGAAGATAGAATTTATGATTTAGAAGATTTGAATATTTTATATAAAAATCTTGATTTGCTTCATTTCAGTGAAGTTGATAAAGCAAAGTTCTACTTTTTCCTTGAGAAAAAGCTCTTTGATGTAGATTCAAAAACATAATAAATTATGATAGAACATATTAAAGAATATCTTGAAATAAGAAGTGGGTTATCTTACGCATCTTAAGAAGAAGAAGAAGAATAATAATCATAATAAAATTCTTAAAATAAGGAATAAATATTAAAAGAAGCAGAAGAAGATTTAAGGTAAATAAGTAAACCTGTTTATAGCTTTTTAGACAACATTTGTTAAGAGCTTCTATTCACTTTTTCACCTTATAGTGTTTATTATTTTTTGCATCATATAGATTAGTATGAATAAATAAAATATTTCCCCAATTTCTTAAATAAACTACCTGAGTATGTTCTTTTAAATATTGAAAAATACGAATTTGATGAAATATGCTACTTTGTGTTGATGTGCTATTAAAACTAAGACATTTTGGATGAGATGAGCACCACTTCATTCTGGAGCAACATCTATCTAATAAAAGAGCATATTAAATCAATTGCTTTTTCTAGAGGTTTCAAGCTCGATCCTTCAAGTTATTTCTGCTAGCTTCTTCATAAAATAGATATGGCTGAGTTTTTCTAAGGTGGTGAGCAATGAATTTTTATATTTTTAGAATTAAAAAAAAATAAAATAATTAAATTTAAAAGTTTATTAAGTTAAGAATTATTCAATATTTTATCAAGTAAATTAATTATTAGTTATTTCAATTAAAAATATTTTAATATTATGTTAACTTCATTAAATTTACACTTTCAATATTAAAAAATGATTGAGAGTTTTCTAATTTTGTTAAGTTTTTCATTTATTTCAAAATAAATTTTTTAATCTTCATTTTTTCAAAAATTAATTTTTTAACTAAAATTATAAATAAATAAATACATGCATATTTATCTAATTTTACAAAATTATTTAAGTTATAAACAGATACATAGATATCTACTATATCAGTAAAATATAAAGAATTCAGCTCTATCCTAAGCTTAATAGTGATTAAAGATTTATAAACTAAAATTATAAATAAATACATGCATTTTTATCTAATTTTAAAAAAATAAACTAATTATCTTTAAAATTTAAATGTAAAAAATAAAAATGTTGAAATAAATTTTTAAATACCTTCATAATTTTATATAAAAAAATTAAATTTTAATGATTTAAAAGAATAAGTGTTTAGTTGGGTAAAATTATTAAAAAAAACTTTAATTTCTATAAATTTAGAATGACAATAGAAATAAATAATATATCAATCATAATATAGATCTATATGTTAATACTTTTGTTAAAATGTTAAATCATTTGAGATATGCTATTTATAAACCTTTAACATTAAGCATTCTCTTAGAATATCTAATTTATATTAGAAAAGAGATTTAATATTACTATTTTAAATATTCTTCGATATTTGTTAGAATTTTTATATGCACAAATGTGATTATTTATTTATTAAATTTAAAATTTCTTTTAAACTAACAAAATCTCTATTAATTATATTTTCTATGCTTTTATAGATGCCTTCATAGTCAAATGAGTGAATAATTAGATTGCAAGCATTAAAATATTCTTCTAGAGATTAGCTATAATTACTTATCATAAATTAGCTATAACCTATCCTTGCAAAAGAATATATTTTTTTAATTTTATAGTTATTATTTTCTATACATCTGTTATAATAACTAATAGCTTCAAAATACAATTCATTACTAAAATAATAATCTCCTAACATGTAATAATAATTCCCATTCTATGGACTAATCTCTATACATTTTAACAAATATTCTTTTGCAATATCGATATTATTTTCATTAAAAGCTATTTAAGCAAGTAGAACGTAATTTTCAGTAACTTATGGATCTAATTTTATACCTTCTAGTAAAATTTCATAAGCTTCTTTTGCTTTATCTTCTTTGTATTTGTAGCTAGCATATTTATAACAGCAGATAGCTTACCTAGGTTAAGCTTAAAATGCCCTTTCGTAATATTCTACTGATTTTTAGGTATCATTTATTGATTCATAGTAATAAGCCAAATTAAAAAGAACTTTATAACTATTTGGGCAGTATAACTCAGATTCTAAATAGAATTTTTAAGCAAGTTCTTTCTATTATTTATTTTGAGAATTATATGCCAATAAATAACAAATACTTGGATACTTTGGATTTATATTGTATAAAAGTAAGCCCCACTTATTAGATTCGTCTATTTTATCTTCACTGTAATAACACCATGCTAAAATGCTTATAATATCTTATCTATACTCTTCTAATAACTAATAAGCTACTTCTAGGTCATTTCCATCAAACTAATCCATTTATTCTCTATGGAACTTAATAAATTTATAAATTCCTTTTCCTAACAAATAAAATCCTTCCTCATATGATTCTTGTTTTTAATGTTATTCTTTATATTCCTCACATATTTTCAAAAGATCTTCATTTTGTATTTCAGATTATGTGGTATCCATATAAAATACTTAATATTGATTAAAAGCCATCGTCAAAACATCAATAGAATCAATTTTATTTCCTTTAATATTTACCCTTTCTACAGTTATTTTTTAAAAGCATTCATTTGCTTGTTTATAGAATCCAAGTTCAAATAAGCTTATCATTTTATAAAATTAAAGAGTTTAACAGCAGAGAAAGCTTCTATCTGAAAGATAAGAATCAACTCTTTCGATGCATAATTCTAATTGATGATTTAAATAAATTTCCCTAACTTATTTTATGACATCTTACTCTTCGCTATTTAATTAACCTATACTTAAATTCATAATAATCCTAAAAGCAAATAATGCTTATTATTGATTAAACTAAAAGTTTCTGACTATTTGTTTATTTTGAATTACAATATAAATAAAAAATATAAATCGAATCTTACTAATAAGTTTAATATAATTATTATGTAAATTATAAAAAGTATTAATTATGCAATAAAAATATTAACAAAATTTTTACTAAACTGGTGATCGAATTATAGAAGCATAAATAAAAAAGTTGAAAGATTTTAGTTTAAATAAATATTAAGAAAACAAAATCTAATTGGTAAATTGTGTATAAGTATAAACTGTGAAGGTTTGAATATTATTTAGAAAAATAAAAAGTGACCTGTAGCCTGTTTATAAAATATTCTATAAAACGGTTTCTATACCAAACCATTTTTACCTAATACTAACTATAATAATTAATTTAAATTTAATTTCAATGTAATTTATTTGTTTGACACACGAATTTTTTAAAAATACAAAGGATATTCCTTTGTGGGACAAATAAAAAGTTTTTCATTTTAAATTTTTATTAAAATTATAGTGGATTACACTTACTGCCCAAAAATGATAGATATATCAAAGCATTTTACTACCCCCTTATATTTATTTTTGAAGGAAATAGTTTATTTATAAAGAGTCTTTAATAACTAAAAAAAAAATAATTTCAACCCTAGAAATTATGAATAATTGGAAAATGTTCTTTCTCTAAATTATCTTAAATTGAATATTTTAAATCAATAATAATTAAAATATTATATCAAAAAACTATATTAATTAATCTTTAGTTTGTTATTGTAACATAATAAATGTAGAAGTAAAATATTTAAAATAAAACAAAAATTCATTAAATATTAAGCTTTTGAAAAATGCTTAAATATATTTTCATTTATTTAAAAATTTATTTAAAATGATATTTTTTTGAGATTCATCAATATGTCCATTAGTAGTAGCCCAATTTAATACTTCTAAGATTTATGCATCAAACTGCAATGATTATTGGTGTCTGTGAGTCATCATAACAGCTTGATCTTTTAGAGTAATTTTAAATTTAACAGGAGTCTTCAACTCGAATGGCTCACCATCAATTTAAAAGGCCTATTTGTAATCATCCTATTTGACAATTAACTCTACTTCTGAACCTTATGCAATCTAGATTGGCTTGTCAATATTTGTTTGAACTTTTCCAAGATGCAAAATAGATGTAATGCCAATAATCTCGATAACTCCATCCATTAAACTTTGTTTTTTAAACTAGCTAGATTCTGAATACCATAGATTAGTAGCTCCTCCAGCCCAGCTTGTAATATTTAGAAAAACTAAGTTTTATATACCTTCAGGAATATCAACATTTTTTCCATCAACTTTTATTTCGCATAACTATGAAAAATCTACTTTTCTACCTAATATCATATCAGCTGCTCCTATTTATGAGTAGATAAATTTATTTCCTACCCTGCTTACAAACAAGCCTGGCTATCTCTCACGTAATTTGTGGAAGCTTAAGCATGTTTTGGCATCAAGGCCAATAGAGAAATAGTTATACATTGTGATATTTTTTTATTTATAAAGACACTCTTAGTCACATGATATATCCCACCTATCTAGCAATATCTTTTGACCTTGTTAGTCGACCTTAATTTTTATAATTAGGATTTTAATTTTGAAAAAAATAGTTTAAATATGCTTAGATTTTACCTATTTTAAGTATGTCACAAGTCTGGAAGCGCCCTCAGAGCCTCCACCCCATCCAAGACACCTACCAAGATCGTTGCCTGTACCTAATGGCAGGACTGAAATTGGAGGATTTTTGTACTGCCATTCTTTAATTTCTCCACTTTTAATGTAATTAACTACACTAGCAACAGTTCCATCACCACCTCCCACTACTATACATAACTTCTATTAATGTCTGAAAATCTTTAATCTGTCTAATCCTTCATCTATTAAATCTATTACTTGAATAGGATTAAGTAGTTTGTAAAACTTCTTCAAGTAATCCATTCCAAGCTGACCTCCTGATTTTTTGTTAATAACTACAATGATAGGTCTTTTATTTTCATTTACATTTAAAATCCATTTATCTTCTCCTTATCTTAGGTATTCAGTATCTGTCTCAGTATCTTCACTACTATCATTTATCTTCTTCTTCTAAGACTAGAAATTCTATTCATTTTAAAATTAATCAATAAAAAATCAAATCTGAAATACTAAATAAATTAAAACGTTAATATTTATTTATTATTTTCTCTAATAAAATTATATGGTCTGAATTATAAAATAATCAATTTTACAGAGATGAGCTTCTAAGAGAAAGATTACTTGACTTTATTTTAATTCTTCTTGAAGTATTTTAATTAAACTGCCTTCTATTATTTGCGGTATTTTATCTCTGTTGGCTAGATGATTACATCATAAAGTTCTCCAAAGTGGCAATCTTAAAGTATGAAAGTTTGCATACAAGAATGATGAACAGCTCTCCTACACCACATACAGGTAGAACTAAGTCCTCCAATTATGTTCTAACACTTAATTTAGCAGATAAAACAGTAATCTGTGCTATCTACCTATTCAAGCCATTAATGTTAATCTCTTATTTCTGAGGTAGTTACTTTTTTGCAATGAATTTTCTTTTTGTATTTACAAGTTTAATGGACAATCATTCCACATTTTATACATTCTTGTCCATTAATGCTCCAAAATCCAGCTATAAGCTAATTACAAACATTACAAAAATAAATTCCCTTTGTTTTAATACTTTCAAATTAATGCTTAGCAGCAGTAAATTCATCTGGATTAAAAACCTTCGTTTTCTTTCTTCTTTAAAAAAGGATCGCATATGTCACACTGACTATGAATATTAATGCTGTAATTACTGCTGGTGTCCAAAAGTAAATCGGAAGATTTAAAATAAAATCTAATAAAAAGCTAAACATTGTTATGAGTAGGTTTTTATTTTTCTAAAGTTTACTTTTTTTGTCTTTTATGTATTATAAAAAGTTAAATTATTTATATTCTAATTAATTAATAAGGAATATTTAATTATTCTAAATACACCGAATAAAAATCTGTCTATGTTTAATCTTTGTTATTAATGAAAAAGAATAATAGAATTGATTTGTATCTTTCTCAAACATATAATTCCAAAATTTAAACAAAGGAGCCTCAGGAATATCATCAGAAATTTGTTTAATAAAATATCGATTCTTTAAAGATTTATCTACTTTATTTATTATCCTTATATATTCTTATGAACTTAAAACTTAAAATATATAGTAATTCATTCTAAATCTAAGGTTTTTCTATTTTAAACTTCAATTCTATTTTATTAGTTAGAAAACATATTTAATTATTAATCAAGCTAAAATATTTTTTGAATTGACTCAAAAATAATAATTAAAACAATTACTTTCTATTTACTCTAAACTTTCTTTCTGCTAATTAGATATTTCAGAAAAATAATTTTTTGAATGCTAAAAATTAACACAACTGTTGCTGCTTAGAAAAACATGATTGAATATTTTCATAATAATGTCTAAAGATAGTTTTATTAATTGCAAAACATAAAAAATTAATAATTTTGATTTTTAAAAAATGAATGAAAGTATTATTTAATATATGATTAATGACCTCAAATTTTTATTATTTAATTTAATTTAGTAATATTTTTTTTTTTATAATAAATTTTATCATGATAAATCCATCAGTAAAATCGATTTGTTCTCATTTAGGTAGCTAATTTGTTTAAGCTATATACAAGAGAATTTCCTTAATAAAGAAGTTTTACTCTAGAATTTTTTAAGAAAGATTTAATAAAAACAATATAGTAATTAACAGTTTCTTTAAAATAAATTTAATTAAGTGTTTTCATATATTTTTTATAATATAAAATAATATTAATAGTAATTATTTTTAAAATATAATTGACCAATTTATTTATTTTTTGTGCTCAATAAATTAATTTTTTTTCATCATCGTTTACATTTTATTATTGATTTAGTTTTTTATAAAGTATTTATTTTAAATTAATTAAGAAAATAAAATGATAAAATTTTCAAAAATAAGAATAAGAATTAAATTTCAAAAAGTATTTATGTTTTGAAATGTAATATTAAAATTTATTGTATCAAATATGATCTTTTAGTTTTAAATGAATATTTTTCTTTTCTGCTTTGCATATCGTTATAATTTTAATGATTCAATTAATTGGTTTGCTTGCTTGCTTGCTTGTTTTTATATTTCAAGGGAAGAAAAAAGATAGTACTTCAGATAAGATGAATTATATCGGAACATGCGATCTCGCTATATATTATTATGCGGATTTTATGTGATTCTTAGCGATAATACAAGCAGGTAAGTAGGGAGCTATGTGGGTAAATAGTGCTATATATCCTTGGCGGTAGATTCTTTTTCATAAATACCTAAAAATTAGTAAATTAATTAAGTAAAGAAAATTGGTAAAAAAAAAAGAAATACAAATTTACATTAAAAAAGAGAAAAAAATGAGTAACAATCCAATAAATAGAGTATATGACTTCGCTTCAAGAGATGATATTATTCCAATTAGTCGTAAAGACTTCGAAGAAACTTCTAGACCTATTTATAAGAGTTAACGTCTTATTCCATTTGAGTATTTAGACATGGATATTCTTAATGGTATGATAGACATGCCTGATTTTGGCTTTTTGCCTTTTCCTTTTATGTCTCAATATGTTATGAGAGGTGTAACAAATTTCAACTAACTCGATTATCTTGAAACTGAGTAATCATCTCAGAGTGGATAAATGACTGATTCTTATATTTAAAAGCGTGCTAAAGATAATGCGCAAAGTAATGGAAATAATGGCTTTTAAAATAAGAGCAACAGCTCTTCTCTTACAGAAATAAAGAATGATTCAGCAAATAAAAACAATATAAAATCTTAAAAACCTTCTTACAAGGATATTTAACACAATGAAAAGGACCTAGATCCATTTACTTTACTTAAGAAGAAGTATATGTCTAAAAAACTCCTTCGCTAGTAAATAATAGAACAAGATCAAGATATTGATTTGTCTTAATTAACTTATTACTAAAGAAAGAAAAACTTCATATAAAAAATGAAGGAAGAAGATATGCTCTTAGATTGGGATAGCATTAAAAAAGAGGAAAAACTTTATGAAATAAGCTATATTAGCGGAGCATCCCGCAAGAGAAAAGGCAAAAAAAGAGATTAAGATTAATAAAATAGCTAGTAAATTGAGAGCTCTACGGCCTTATAGCCTTAAATCTAACAAACTAATAATTAATCCTAAGCAAACAACAATATTAATGTCTACTAAAAAGAAGCTAAAAGCTATCGAAAAGTTCCAAGATCTTCTCGTTATGATTAATAAAACGAAAATAAGGTGATTAAACAACATACAATTATTACTTTTCACACATAGAATTTTTTTTTTCATATAAAAATGAAAAACTGATAATTTCAATTAAAAATGTTTTGCTATTAAATTTCTTTCTACTATTAAATAAATCATGAGCTCAATATTGTTTTTACAGCTTTATTTTTCTTATTTTATTGTTTGAATCTCTGTTGCAGCCAAAAAAGCAAACAAACAAGCAAGCAAGAAATTATAATTTATTTTTTACATTGCACTTATAAAGTTGCTAATTTAAGCTAGCAAAGTGATATAAAATATATCTTGCTTTGAAGTATTTATAAAATCCTATTATAGATGTAAAGGAAAAACACTAGGATAAAGTATAAAAAAATAATTTGGTATTAAGAGT
Source organism: Tetrahymena thermophila SB210 (assembly GCF_000189635.1). Taxonomy (NCBI): domain Eukaryota; phylum Ciliophora; class Oligohymenophorea; order Hymenostomatida; family Tetrahymenidae; genus Tetrahymena; species Tetrahymena thermophila. The sequence goes on from NW_002476416.1 coordinate 197,105, forward strand.
TAGTTAATTAATTAATTAATCTTTAATTTGAGATAATCAAAAAGTAGAAATAGGCAAAAAAATGGCTAGAATAAATTACGTTAAAACATTAAAATAAAGTTTAAATATACATACTACTAATTTAATTAACTAAAAACGAATATATTCTTATTAAATTATGGTATTTAATAGATTGATGATGATAAAGTTGGACATGTTGTTTAAGAAAAAGATATTGTAAAAGATAAGTTATCTGAAAATGAAGAAGAAACTGCTATTGATTAAATGTAATTAAACTCAACATCATTAAAATGGATTATTTATTATTTTGAAATATCAAAGGGAAATTATTATGGAAGAAGTCTCACTTGAAGAGCTAGAAATGAGAAAGCAAGATTTCAAACACCAACAGTTTTTAAAAGAAAAATACCAAAATAAAAATTATATCTACATTTCAAGCAAAGCCTAAGCTTCAATTCCTTAAATAAGACCTATTGAAGATGGTAAATAAATAAATAATTATATAAAAAATCAAACAATAAATCAAATTCTTACTTAGAAAATAAAATTCTCTAGGTTGTTTTATTTATTTATTTTATTTTATTTAAAAATTATTTAAAATTATGTTTTTTACTAAAAAATTTTTGAATTTAGTTAGAAACTCATGGGTTTTAAAAGATCTTGATAGTTTACTAGCTTTCAAAAAATCACCTGAATGTAAATTAAAATTTATAAAAAAATGTTTATTTGAAACATTTATCTTTTTAAAACCTAAGATGATTCTCTAGAATTATACATGAACAAATTTTTTGGAGCAAGAACTCCATAGCAAGTTTTTGGTATCCTTAAATAAAATAATTTTAATCTTAAAAATGCAATTGATTATTGTAATATGAATTCTGCTTACTTAAAGGATTACTACTCATTTAAAGATCTAGAAGCTAAAAAGAAACTTAACAAAAGAAGAGCTGAAAAAAAATCTTATCTATGATTAAATTTTTTAATACTTTAAAAAAAAAGTAAAAGAATAAAAGAAATTAATTTGTTGTAATGAACCAATTATTAAAATTTTCTCATATAATCTAATTAATCTTTATAAAATTATGATTGATGGAACAAATATCAGTTTATTTAATTCAAACACCTAATCTAATAAAAAGTATAAAATCTTTTCTTAGCTCTACTAATATTTTCTATAATAAATATCAATTAAAAACAAAGTAAAGAATTATTAATTTCTGTAATCCTACCTATAAATAAATAAATAAGCAAATTAAAAAATCTTTAATATTAATTTAAAGTGTAAAAGTTTGATTTTGAATGTTTTTGTTAAATATAAAATGTTAATTAATATTTATTGTAAATTATTATTTAGTTCGTTTTTGTTGCTTTAGTATTTTCGTTTCTTTTAATAATATTATAAATACAGAAAATTAACTTCCTTTCATAAAATTTTTAATATTAATGTAAACATATTTATAATAGCAAAATTTTGTTTAATTTTAAATTGAAGCAAGTAATTATTTATTTATTATTTGTTTGTTTTATTGAATTTTTTGACATAAATAAATATAAATAATTTGAAAATAATGTTGTAGATAGAATAATTACTTTTAAATTCAAATAATTTATTTTTGCTAATTTTACCTCATTACATAAATTTTATAAGAGATTCAAAAAATATTAAAAATTTATTGAGGTTTTAAAAAAATTTTTTACATAAAAAATAGGATGGAAAAAACAGATGACAATGTCCAAACAAATTTATTTTTTAGTAAAAAAATGATTTTAATATTGAAATAACTCATTTTTAGACTATTATTTATTATTATTATTTTAATTTAACAATTTGATTTTAACTTTTTCTATTTTGTTAACTAAATAGCAATATTACTTATTTCCCTATCAATAACAGTAAATATTTTGTATACCCTTATTTCTAAGAAATGCATTAAGAGCATTTTTAGAGAAAGTGGATCGATATTAAATAATTAAATTGATGATTTTATGTCAAAAATATCCTTCATATATTTTATTTGTTTTGAGAATCTACAGTCAATATTTTAAAATAAAAACAAAATTTTTTAAAAAAATAAAATTTGTTTTTGTTTTATAATCTAATACGAATAAAATAATTTTATTTATTAGTTTAATTTGATTAGTTCTTTTTAAATAATCAAAATGATTTTGTAAATTATTTGTTTTTATAATTAAACAACAAAATCTAAATGATGATATGTTTATTTTTCAAATTTATTTATTGAATAATAAACTAATTTCTATCTTAAACACTTTTTTAAGTTTAATTATCATTATTTTAAGTTTTAATTTATGAGTTATATACAAACAGTAATTAAAATGGCTATGTAAGAAAATATAAAACAATTTTTAATTCTCCAACCATCTCATTTTAATTAATTTTATTTTTATAGAAGCCTTCTTTTATGAATTATTTTAGTAACCACAAATTTATTTTTTAAATTAAATTTCTTTAAAAATAACTTTTAAACTAAGATGAAATAAAGAAAAAAGTAAAATTCTAAAATTTTTTATTACTTTATAGTTTGCATAACAATAAAAATTGCAAATGAATACAGCAAATTTATTAAAAATTATATAATTTTAAATGATAATGATACTATAGGTTGATAAATAAAAATTTGTTAATTGTTTTAGGATATTAAAATTAATTTAAAATACTCACTTAGCATAAAATTGGTTGTCGAAATAGCTTGAGCCATCCTCTGAATGCGAATTAAACTCATTAGTTAATAGGGTTTGTATGTTATTCAAAGTATTTTAAGAAGTATTGTGAGCATTGTTATTAGTGTTTTTAATCTTCCTGCTAGAAATAAAATTTTTGATTTGGTCTATTTACTTAATTCTGGCATCTGTTTCATCAATCCAATATTTTTAAATTGAATGTAAATTGTGTATATATTAAACTCTCATAATCAAGATTGCTACATAAACATTACTTTTATCCAACTTGAAATGTATATTTTTAATATGGATTTTTTAATCAGTCAATTCACTTATTTAAAATGTTTATGGAGAAGAAAATTCTTTGTCACCTTAAAACAATTATACCTTAAACAAATCTTCATTATCATTTAAGTTTATTTAAAATGCCTAAAAGAATTTCAACTCATTATCAGGCATCTAAACGGTTGAATACTACTTAGATTAAACTAATATTTTGAAATTAAGATTTAAGCCTGAAGGAGTTGTTATCAAGGTTCCTTGCTAAATATCTATGATTATCTACTTAGGTTTTAAAAGGTTAATCTTTTCACATTAAAAGTTTTTTAATATATTTTAATGTTTCAGCTATTATTCTAATGGTGCAGAGGAACTTATTGTGTTTGATTTATTAATTAGGTCAAAGTTTTTCTTTTAGCTAGCATTATTTTCATTACTTGATTCTTCCTAGCTACTCTCACCATTCTTTATAGAGCCTAACTTTTCAGTCTGTCTCCTTTTTGCTACATTTAAAGGATTCTAATTTGTGTCAGTAAAAAGAAGGTTTTTCTAAAGCATTTCGCTTATTTGGCATTCGTCGTCAAAAGAATCCTCTGCTTTTTTATCTTTAGTTAGGTTTTTACTGTCATCAAAATTGCTTTTTCTGTTCGATTAGCGATTGTTTTGAAGATTCTCATTGAATTCAGTTGCGTTTGATTGGGCCTTAATGTTTTTAATAGGAGTACTTTGTTATTATAAATCATCAAATTTGTGACTATTTTAATCTATTGCACTTTACTTTGCACCATTTTAGTCATTTATGCTATGATATGCATTTGTTTTACTGCTTTAATTTGTACCTTAAAATGCTTAAATTCTTTCTGCTCTTTCAGCAGGGGTTATTGTCAGTGTTTTAACTTCAGCTTATGTAGCACCGCTTTTTTCGATGTCATGTTCGCTGTGTATTTCTGATATTTTTTATGGATAATTAAATTCCTTAACATATTTTGTATATCTACGGCGCTCTTCTTAAATTTGGTTTTTATAATTCTAAAATTTTATCCTTAACTAGTCTAAAATGGGCTCAGCATCTTCTCTAGTAAGTTTATTGTTAACATTCTCATTTATTATTTGACTCAAATTACTTTTAAGTTCTTCGTAGCGCTGCATTGTGTAAAAATAATTTTCATTTCTGTAATCAATATTGAAGTATGAATATCCTTTCGGAGTAGAGCCAGACAATTCATTGATATCTCCATAAGACTCATGATGAATCGAAGCGACTTCTGATTCAGGAGCTTATATTTGTTTCTTTTTACACAACGAAATAATGCATCCCATACCTAAAATTAAACTAATTAGTTGTTAATAAAGATAAGCTCAACAAAATTAAATATTTATCCGCAAAAATATAAAAATGTGATTATTAATTAATTAATAAACTAATTAGTATATTTAAAAGAAATATTCTGCTGAATAAGTTAAGCTTTATAATCAGCTTATATGATAAGGTAAAATCTATCAAATTAAATTAAAAAAAGCTGGTCAATCATTTTATCATTCATAGGTTTTTTAAATTTAATAAATTCCTCAAAAATTAAAAATTGTCAGATGAAGGTTACATTTATTAAAATATTTATTACTCTCTCAAAAAAAATATAAAACTTATCTTAATAATTCTTTGTTTTTTTATTTAAAATTAAGTAAAATTATTTAACTCAAATAAAAATAAATTTATAATAAAAAACTTAAAACTATTCTAAAATTCTTTCTAACAAATTTTGAGTTTCTTATTAGAAGTGTTTTTAAGATATTTTAAACTTAGATTAAAAAAAATAAAATTTTTCTCAAAAGAAAATTAATGCTAATGTGTTTTATTTATTTTATATAACATTGGGGTTGGGGTTGGGGTTGGGGTTGGGGTTGGGGTTGGGGTTGGGGTTGGGGTTGGGGTTCGGGTTGGGGTTGGGGTTGGGGTTGGGGTTGGGGTTGGGGTTGGGGTTGGGGTTGGGGTTGGGGTTGGGGTTGGGGTTGGGGTTGGGGTTGGGGTTGGGGTTGGGGTTGGGGTTGGGGTTGGGGTTGGGGTTGGGGTTGGGGTTGGGGTTGGGGTTGGGGTTGGGGTTGGGGTTGGGGTTGGGGTTGGGGTTGGGGTTGGGGTTGGGGTTGGGGTTGGGGTTGGGGTTGGGGTTGGGGTTGGGGTTGGGGTTGGGGTTGGGGTTGGGGTTGGGGTTGGGGTTGGGGTTGGGGTTGGGGTTGGGGTTGGGGTTGGGGTTGGGGTTGGGGTTGGGGTTGGGGTTGGGGTTGGGGTTGGGGTTGGGGTTTGGGTTTGGGTTTGGGTTTGGGGTTGGGGTTGGGGTTGGGGTTGGGGTTGGGGTTGGGGTTGGGGTTGGGGTTGGGGTTGGGGTTGGGATTGGGGTTGGGGTTGGGGTTGGGGTTGGGGT
>NW_002476415.1:0-20044 GCF_000189635.1 Tetrahymena thermophila SB210
AATAATGTAAATAGCTAATATTATTCTATATTTACGATATAAAATTGCTAATTAGTTACTATTACAGAGAGTCATTTTACAAACAACACAAACAGTAATGGTCCTGGAGGTGTTATTCAAGCACTTGATAACATAGAGATAATAATATAAAATTCTATTTTTTAGCTTAATACTTGTAAGTTATAAAATGGTGGAGCTATTTACATGACTAATACTATTAAAAAAGGAGTTTTAAAAATAAATTAAACTTAATTAATAGAAAATAAATCAGATTATTCTTCAGGTGGTTCAATTTATCTTTAAAATAATAATTTGGTCATGTAAAATTCAATTTTAGCTTCAAATTAAGCATAAATTGGTGGAGGAATATATTATGGTCAGGTTATGCCAGATTTTTTAATTGATCTTCAAAAAGGCAATAAAAATAATAATACTTTCAAAGACAATCTAGCAAATATTTATGGATAGAATTTTGGTTCTACTTTAAGGAGTGTATTTGTTAATTTAGAAAACATAAAAATTCCTAAAAACAGTTTAAAGCTATATGAAAATAAAGTAATATTTATTAAAAAAATTAAAAGTGGAGATTCAATAAATTTTGAACAAATACAATTGCTTGATGAAGAAAATAATCCAATTAGATCTATAGATGTTAACTCAACTAATTTTTAATTATTAAGTAGTGATGTTTAATCTTTAGTACAACAAATAAGTGTTTCTGTTTAATGGAATTAAGAAAACAAATAAATACAATGCGATGGATAACTTTAAACAAAATAATTTATAAATGGAGGCTTTAACTTAAATGTTCAGATTTTTTATAAGCCTATTTCTGAATTGGTACTAAAAATAGTTAGCAATTCCTTTTCTTCACTAATAGATTCTAATGGAAATATTGTTGTAAATTAAGGTTAAATAGAATTAATATTGAATATAGAATTGGAGTAGTGTTCAATAGGATAAATATTTAAATAATATGGTAGTTCAATAGCATGTGAAACATGCCCTGATGGTAAATATTCTTTAAGTTTAAATGATCAAGAGTGTAGATAATGCCCTGATTCAGCTGTTTAATGTATAGGTTCTAATATTTAATTAAAAAACGGATATTGGAGAGAAGACGAAAATACTGACAATATTATCTACTGTAGTTTTAACCCTCAATCATGCTAACCATAAATTTCTACTTCTAAAGTAAATTTGAATCTTTATAAAATATTCAACTTAAAATATACAGTTTTTTTCATTCAAATTTTTAATTAAATTCTTTTATTAAATAAAGTTTTACTGTATTGAAGGACATAAAGGTCCTATATGTTATTAATGTGATACATATGGTGAAATTTGGGGAAGTAGATATTCTGAAATTTATAATAATGGAGAATGCTACAAATGTGAAGAAAATATTGAAAAAATCATACTTTATAATTTACTGCTTTATTTAATGATTTCTCTTTATATATTTTTAATTGTAAAAAGAATCATTATATAGCTAGAAGCTAAAATTAAAGGATATTATTTAAATAAATTAGAAATTATTTATTTAGGATCAACATGTAAGAAATAAATTATTCCATTTTAATAGTTTTTAAAAAAATTTATTTTTTAAAAAGTAAACTAATCTGATAGATCATAAATTATTTCGAAAATTCTCACCGATCATTTATAAATACTATCTTTAGTATGCTCTTTTACCACAAAAATGCCAGTTTTATTTACTGTTCCTATTTAGCTATCAGGAAATTCAGTTAGCTTGGCTAGTAAATCTATTGATTGCATTTTTTCTAAACACCCTAACCTACAACCTTTGTGGTTATTCGAATCGCTTTGGTCTTTTTCTTTACCAGTAGGAATACTTATTTTTTACTTTATAAAAGTAATTATTTTAAAACAATTAAAAATAGATTTATTTGTAAGATATTTATAAACTGCAGCTATTTTTATTTATTTTTACTTTTATCCTATGATAATAACTCTTGCTATTAGATCTATTAATTGTATAGCAATAGGAGATAAAAAATATTTAGATCTAGATTTTGGAATTGAATGCTATGATAAGCATTAGCATAAGCCCTACATATTTTTATTTACCATTCCTGTTATTTTTATATGGGGTTTTTTAATACCTTTCTTGCTATTCTATAAAATTTATGATACTAAATCAAAAAAAAAGTCATTTATTAAATAAATAAAATACTCTTTCTTATTTGCTGGCTATAAAGAACAATTCTATTACTGGGAGTTTTGGAAATTATCTTATAAAACAAGTTTGATTTTAATATCTGTTTTACTCAAGCAAGACATCTATTTAAAGGTAATATAAAATTTTTAATTTTGTTTTAAAATAAAAATTTAATAAAATTATTCAAATTTTTAGCTGTAAAATAAAGAAAGTTCTATTTTTACAAATTATCAATTTTAAGTTTTTATTTAAAATGTTACAAAAATATAAATAGATTGCAAATAATAATAATTTAAAATTAATTTTATTATTTAAAGTCCTTAAAATAAGCCATCAATAAATTATTTCTATTATTAAAAAAATAATAGGTTGCAGTTATGAATCTTTGTTTGATAATCTAATTTTTTTTATTATTTAAATCACAACCATATTTAAACAAATACTTTAATAGTTTATAGCAAATATCTACTTTATTATGTACAGTATCATTAAATTTTTGTATGATACAGATTGTAGGTGATTAAAATAACTTAAGATATTAAATCTTTTGGATATTTATGACTATGCTTCTTAACTTTGTTTTTATAGCTACTTTAATAATAGGAATATTAACACTAAAAATTCCTAATCAATAGTAGTAAAGAACATGTTTCTAAAATTTCATATTTTAACTTAAAACAAAATATCCTTAATTGCTTGATGTGTAAATATAAAATAATTAAAAGGTTAGTTCTTTGCTAAAGTTTAAAAAATTAAGACAAAAAATAAAATAATTGATGAAATTTTTAAAAGAAAATGACATATTATCCTTATAAAATCAGAAATTTAAATTAGATTTAAAAAATGATTAGGACTTTGTTTTTTCACAATCTTTATCAAAAACGCATTAAATACCCTAATATGAAATAAATGAAGAAACATTTTATGCTTTTTAAAATAATAACTCTATTAAAAGCATGAAAAGTAAATGGTCTTACTAAACAAGAAATTCCAAAAAAAACTAAATACGTAATTTTGTTTTCTAAATTAAAAAAAATATTTAAAAATTTTTAATTTTAAAAATAACCATAAAAGATAGAACGTTTGATAAACCAAGCTTAATAAATAATAATGGAATGGATAGTAATATTTAGGAAAATGAAAGTTTCAATTAAAATAATAAATATAATAGCCTCCATAAATTTTAAATACAGCTATCTCTAGATAAAAGTTGAATAATACAATTATACCTAAATTTGAATAAAGTCATGCATGATATTATATTTATATAAATTTTTTATTATAAATTTAAAAGCTTCAATAACTTTAAATATATATTACAATTATTATATTATTTCAGTATTTTTTATAATTTTATACAATTAATTTAAAGTATAAAATTCCAAGATAAAAATCTATTTTTTATTTAGATAAATAATTAATTAAACATGAAAGTATTTTAATATGCACCTAAACTAATAATTATGATAATAATCTCTTTGTAATAAAAAAAATTTAATTGAAATAAATACAGATAATGTAATATAAAAATTAATCTAAATAAATAATAATTTAAATAATATTTAAGAAATTGAAAACCCCTTATAAAGCAAATTTACTATATTCCTAAATTTTAGAAATAGCTTTTTTATAAATAAAAAATAAGGTGAATCATTCAATCTTATTGGTTCAATTTCCTTTAAATTTGAATAATCTATGATCTAAGGTGCTAATTATAAAGTCTAAAGGGGCAAAAATAATAAATAGATACTGTGCTTATTATATTAATTGCATATTTATTTTTATATAAGCACAAATAAATTTTAAGAATTATAAATATTTTGATGACATTCTATTTTTCATTTAATGCATCAAAATATATCAGAAAATAAATTTTAAAAATATACATAATCTTTAATTAAATTATGTATATTTCTAAATATTAATTAAATCATCGCTAATAAATAGCGATGACTATTTTTTAAATTGCAAAGTGTTATATTCAAATGATTAATTTTTATTCAAATTGATTAAATTATTGTTATTGTAACATAAGTTATTTCTTTAAAGCTTTTATATATTTCTTAAGCTATGACTTTATAATACAGAAATTCCTCTCTCTTAAAAAAACACCCACTATCAATATAACACAGAGCTGATTATTCAAATGATTAATTTTTATTCAAATTGATTAAATTATTGTTATTGTAACATGAGTTATTTCTTTAAAGCTTTTATATATTTCTTCAGATAAGACTTTATAAAGCAGAATTTCCCCTCTCTTAAAAAAACACCCACTATGAATATAATAAAACACAGAGTTGATTATTCAAATGATTAAATTATTGCTTTTATATAACATGAATTATTATGTAGATAAGTCTATTGAGATAAGCACATTATAAATTTGAATAAAATTAATTACCTTTTGAATGTAATTAATAACAAAGAAAAAAATTAAAACAACTGTAAAATTTAAAATGTCTGTAAAACTTAAAAGAATGAATTACAAAATAATTAGCATAATTTTTTTGTTCACAATTAAAATATGTTTTTGTAATATTTGTAAGCCAAATTAAATTTACTCTTTGATAGCTTAATCTTGCCTTTAGTGTTCAGATTAATGCAATACTTGCTTTAATACTAGCGAATAAGCATGCATTACTTGTGGTGATAGACTATTTAAGAGCTCTGATGATAGTTCTACTTGTGTACAAAAATGCTCAAAAAATGAATTTTTAAATGAAAATTTAGAATGTGTGAAATGCTAAATCTATGGATGTGTTCAATGCGATAGAAACTAAATATGTGATTAATGCGACTAAAACTTTAAGCTGGATAAAGCTAATAATTAATGCGTTTTAATGAATAATGTTTGCCCATTTTTAACAAACTTTATTTAGGGACCATTAAATCTCAAATAATGCAATAATCAATGTCCATAAAGCTTTTATTAAAACATGGAAGCATAAATTTGCGAAGAAACTGTAAAGTGCATTTAAATTCAAGAAAGCTAAAATCTTTCTTTCACTTAGAGGATTATATAAATATAACCATTTAATGAGGATCAGTACTTAGTTGTAGGAAATGCTTGTACTTTTGCTCTATTAGATAATAATTGGAAGGTAATTAATATACAAATCCTATAAAATATAACAAACTATGATTAAATATATACTTACAATGGAGATGAAGTAAGTAAAGAAAGTTTTGTTATTGGAAATTAAGGAGGATGTCTTGGAGGCAACAGATTATTAGTGATGAATTTTTAAACATTTGAAGTAGTATTTGAGAGTAAAACAAATTTTGATTATATTGTTAATTATATAGATTAAAAAAACTCAATTATTTTTCTACAATCATATAACTCTGATACTCTTTTAGTGTATGATGCTATTAACAAGAGATTAAGCTAATATAAGATTGGCTATTAAACAATTTTAATATTTTTTTAAACTCATATTAATAATACCACAACTTATTATATGTAAAGATAAGAGCTATCACTTTAAGTAAATTTCAAATATTATTACTAGCTATTCTCTGATAAATATTTCTTGAGTAGGAAATATATATTTATTTGAACAATAAAAATTATTTTTATAAAATTTAAAAAAATAAATAAAAAATGCTAGAAACAATTTTCTAACATAATAATTGAAAAAAATATAAGTAAACAATAAAATCTTTAATTAAAAACTTTTTATTTTTTTTATTTATTCAGGTTCGAAACCTTTAGGTTACCTTTTTTTATTTTTTTAGTTTTTTTTTAATTTATAAATTAATATTTATTATATTTATAACCTACCTACTTGAGAAATAATTATTCAAAAATAGCAATAAAATAAATTCATATTTCTTTAATCAAATTTTTAAAAAGATAGGAGTTTTGGATGAATAAAGATAGTTAACATTACAAAGTATTAATTAATTGAACTTAGATAATTATTAAATTGTAGATTTTAAATAATACAATGATTTCTTTATTTTGACTTCTAATACCTTTTATTCCGATTATTAAGTTATAAAAATTGATATTAAATAAGATTTAATAGCTTTAGTTTAAGTTATATAGCAATTTAGATTTAAAGAAAATTAATTTTCATAAATTTTACCAATTTATTATTCGAATATTCTCAATTGTATTGTTGTACAAAATAGTGATAGTTTTCATTTAGAAATGCTCCTTCTAAGCTAATAGTCTGATGAAATAATTTCAACAATAAATTTAACTTAATCATAAATAAATTAATTTCAAATTATTGAAGATACTCTAACAAACTCAACTATGGCTTTTATATTTTCTGATAATTTCTATATAATGAATCTAACAAGTTATTTAATTTCTTATAATTAAGGTTAAGCTTAAAATTATGTAAATTATTTCAAACCTTTAGATTAATCTTTTATATCTAAAATATCCAAGATTACTAATTTAATAATTAATATGGATAAAAAAGTAATGGATATCTTCGTTACTCAAATTCTTTCAGAATTTAATTCAAATTAACAATAAGTTAGATTAAGATATAATCTGACAGATTATACATTTAAGATTTAATACTTAAATCCTTATTAATTTGGTACTTTTTATTATGATGATTATTCACTTTCAAATTAAAATTAATTCCCTGATACTCATTTTGATAAAAGTAATGGGAATTAATTTTTTATTTATGATAGTCATCAATCATTTGTAAATTGTACAATAGGGTATTTAGCAATATAAGAACCTATATATAACTTTTAAAAAACTCCTGCAATTAATACTAAAAGTTTTTATTTTAAATAAAATGCTGACACTTCTGATTAAACTTATAGTTTTATCAGTTAAATAAGTAGCTAATATATTTTAATTTAATAATCTACAGATTAGATGGTTTATGACTTTATAATTGATGTTGAATAAGGAAAGTAGATAATATCATATAATTATAGTTATAATTATTAATAGACAAATTTTGTTTATTTTTAGAATAAAAATTTTTTATTTATTTAAAACATTCCATAAATCTTTAATCTTAATAATTCATAAGAGCTAATTAGTAGAGATTAAACTCAATTTTTCTCTCTCTCAAGTTATATAATAATCAATGAAGACTATCTAGTTTATTAATCTTTAAACAATCAAAAGTAATTAATATTATACTTATTAGATTTAACTACTTTCACATCTACCTAAATATTTAATTTTCATAGTAATCGCATTTCTAAATTTTGGACTGTTGGTGTCAATTAAATATACCCTGTTATATTTGATAATGATATTATTTACTTTTGTAATACTTATTAATTGCCTATTTGCTAGCCTTTTTCTTTGAGAGCATAAAATTTTATAAAGGAAGCAACTTAACTTTAAATTTTTCCAATAAGAAACCCTACCTTTATTTATCAAAAAACAAAAGAAATTTTTTTATTTTATAATGGAATTATATTAATATGTTCATAAGATTTGTAAATTCAGACAAAACTAAATCTAGGATTTTAATTTCCTTCTAATTAAATATAAATATAATAAAATACTTTTTAAACTGAGAGATATGTATTTTATTATGATTCAACCAATTTTTATAAATTTGATATGGAGTTGAAAAAATTCTAAGTTTTAGAAGCTGAGTCATTTAAAATTTCTAATCATCAACAAGATATTGATTTTTACAAGTTAAATAGCACTTTTTATGTAAAATAATCAGAAAAAATAATTGATACTGAAAATATGATTATTTTAAACACAATATAAGAGGATAAAAGTAATTTTATTGGTTAAATTTATACTGATGATAAGTAATTACACATATTCTAATCAGTAAATGGAGTTTATTGGTATAAAAACTTACTCAATATGCCTTTTTAAGTATTAAATTTCACTTAAAGTTAAGTTCTTTAAGATCTTTATTTTGAAAAAGGATAAAATTTAATAGCCTTTTTTGACAGCAGTTGCTAATGCGTTTAGACTTATGATATTATAAAAAGCATCAAATTGGTCAGCTAAGTAAATTTTAATGTTAAGTTTGATTTAAAAATCAAGTTAGTTGATTGGAATAATCATAGTTTTATATATGTGAGTGGTTCAACTATTTATTATTATTATCAAAATAATAATAATAATATTATTATAAATGAATAAATTGGTTTACTAGACTCAAATATCATTGAATACTAATATTGTTTTGAACAGTAGATTGTTGTTGCCATGACTTAGTAATAAAATCTATATATAATTAAAGTAATTTTAACTTTAAGAATTTATTATTTTATTATTTAAAATTTGAATTAAATTATTTAGATTTAAGAAAAAGCTTCATTAAAAGTAGAAACACAATTTTTCGATGTAAATGATGAGATTGTTTTATATCTTAAATTTTTTTTGAAATGTAGTGAAAACATATTAATAATATATTCTCCTATTGTTTAAATTATTAATTTACTTACTGCAAAAGATTAAGAACTATTTTTATAGGTAATTAAAAAATAATTAATTTTTTAAATTTTATTTAAAATTTATTTTTTTATTAAATGAAATCTTAGTTTAATTAGCTATAATACCCAAACTATGCATAAAATATACCAATTGTTAATGTAAAAGAGTAGCTAATCATATGTCTATTTGACATGGAAACAAACTATTTTTAAAGAAATGACCTTTATGGATTCTTAGGATATTTTGATTATAGAGAAAATAATACAGATTCCTATTATGATTTATAGTAAAACACTTTGATACTAGTGACTGGAGTTACAAAAAAATTAACAATTATGACTATTCCAGGTGATTAAAATTTATTCACTTATTACACAGTCAACTCATTTTTACAAGAAGCAACATACTACTTTGAAGATAAAACAAGTATAATATTAATTGATACTACTCCTGTTATATACTTATGCAACTATGTAACAAGAAATATAACAACATTTAATACAATTATTAAAGATACATATGGTATTTAGATGGATTAAAATAAAAATATTATTTTCTTATATTCATATTAATTTATTTCTGCTTTGAAGTTTCCAGAAATGTAATTGATTGAGATGTTTTCATTACAATAATATAATCAAGCAAATATCTTAGCTATTTACATAAACTAGCTTATTTAAGTGCTAATAGTTTAAACAAATACAGTTTTTATAGCTTTTGATCTTACAGAAGTACTTTACTAATCAGAAATAAACTTATTATAGTATTAAAATGTTTAAAGTGTTTATCTAAATGAAGAATATTAAGTTTATTATAGTATTTCGAATCTCTCACTCAATTTATTTTATAATGCTAAGCTTGTTGACTCATTGCTATTCGAAATCTCCCAATAGAATATTTATCCATATTTAACTGAGCCTATATTGATATCAGAAAATCAATTCATATATATTACATTTAATTAATTAAATATAATTTAAGTAAACCTCTAATAGAATTCTTTAGAGTTTGTATCTATAATTTAATTATAAAGTACACCTGATAACTTCTTTTATGATTCAAGCTCAAATTAAATATTTTTACTGTACAAGTCAAACTTTTAGTTAAATAGTTTAAATACCAAAATACTTAGTTCAGGTGAAATATTATTAACTAATTTTTAATAAGGTGATATATCGAATGCATTCATCTGCAGTAATTATATTATCCTTCCAAGTAAAAACTAAATATAAATATACAATATTAAATCTAACTAGATAGAGAGTATTACTTTACCTAATGAAGGTAAAATAAAATTATCTTTTAAATTATAGATAAAGTAAATTAATTCACAAGAAA
The DNA here is from genome assembly GCF_000189635.1 of Tetrahymena thermophila SB210. Classification (NCBI taxonomy): domain Eukaryota; phylum Ciliophora; class Oligohymenophorea; order Hymenostomatida; family Tetrahymenidae; genus Tetrahymena; species Tetrahymena thermophila. Next base: position 9,921 of record NW_002476415.1, read on the forward strand.
ATAATTGGTGGAAAATTCCTTTTGAAGATAATAAAAGATTTAATACATATGATCGGGTTAATGAGGAAAATATAACAAAAGATATTTTTATATTACAAAAGTAAGATAATTAAAATACAATATTAATTTTAGATTTGCTTAAGAAAGAGTTCACTTATTAAAAAAATATATTTAATTAGTAAATTATGAATGTTGTAAATGATCCTATTAAATAACTCATTTATACTGTTAGTAACGAGGCAACTACTAATATATTTAGCTATACTTTAGATTTTATTACTACAATTAAAAATCCTTGCTTGAAGTAAGCAATTATATCCTTCGATTAAAACTTTGTATATTCTATTTGCCCAAATGATATAATTGTGTACAATGGAATAAGCTTTGAACAATAATTTCCTACATTAAATACAGGAATTATAGAAGCAAATAATTTAATAAATATGAATTATAATAACTATTTTATTATTATTTAAAAAAATAAATTATCCATCATATAACTGTAATATAACAGCACATATTCAAATATTTATGAGTATTAAATGAAAAACGTATTTTTATAAAGCTTTTAGCTAATCATAGATTATAGCAATCAAAGATATTCATCTCTGTTGGTTTCTAATTACTAAAATATAAGTTAAATTGTATTACCCTTATCTACAAATAAATTATGCTCAGTTTAAATTTAACAACAGAATAGAAAATCTGAAAATATTTATTCAAAAACTGTTATTAATGAGATAACTTAATCTATTTAATCCACTTAATAAATACTTTCAATAATAGAAATAGAATATCAAGATGGATAATCTATTGAATAAATTGACATTAATCTTAAAGATTAAAATAGAGATGAAACACACAAATTAAGCTTAAGTTTATTTTCTAAATATGAAAATTAAATCAGTTGGATAAACAATATTCAATTTTCTAATCAATTTTTTAATTTATTTTTAAAATAAATGTCTCTATTAATAGAAACTGAAATAAATTTAAATTTAAATGGAATGATGGAAAATTTTTAAATGCTGAATATTTCTTTAAATTTAAATAAATCACTAAATTTACAAAATTTTAAAAAGGTTTATTTATAATAAGTGTTCATTAAATTAATAAATTTTAGCTAAATTTAAATTTCTAACTGTGAATTAGTTATCATAGATTAATTAATCTTGTAAAATATAGAAAGGCACGAAGGTTTTATATTTGTTTTAAATAATAATACTAATGTTTTAATTAACAATGTTTATCTTTCTAATTCAAACTCAAGTAATATTTTTTAGATTGGTTAAAGCCAAAGGGTAAATATTTCAAATGTTAATATTACAAATTGCTAATATTTATACAATGTCTTTGAACTTTAGCAAATAAATAATCTTAAAATTATGAATACCTCAATAGTTTAAATCTATTTTTCTGCAATTTATTTTATATAAAGCACAATTATATCAACTATTTAAAAGATTTAACTCTAATACTCAACAAATAATAGAATAATTGAAATAAAAGAATAAGATATTAATTAAGTTTAATATTTAAGTGATTCTGCTATTTTAAAGGATATTGAGATATTTGATTGTGTTGACATAATATTTTCTTTTAAAATGAACAACCTTTAAGTTTCTCAAATAAGTATTGATCTTCTTTAAGTTTCATAAACTGTTTTCACCATTCAGGCTAATTAAATTAATATTACTAATTTTAATATTTAGAATATAAAGTATTTGTTTTCGAAATTAGATATTAGTTTAATAAATATAATAAGTTTTAATACCTCACAAATAGAAAATATCAATTAAAATAACAATTAAATTTAGTTCCTTTCTATGAATCAATAAAACAGTGAAGGATATGCTCTTATTTCTAAAGCAAAATTTATGAATTCTTCTATTCTTAATAATAATCCCTTAATCCTTTTTAATTAATTGTCTAATGTCGAGTTAAATAATGTATTAATAAAAGATTTAGCTAATATAAATGGCTAACATACTTCTATAGTTATGATATAAGATTGTAAATTAGTTACTATTTCTGAGAGTCATTTTACAAACAACACAAATAGTAATGGTCCAGGAGGAGTTATTTGTGCATTTGATAACAAATAGATAATTATATAAAACTCAATTTTTTGGAGAAATACTTGTAAGCTATAAAATGGAGGAGCAATTTATATGATTAATACTATTAGACAAGGAGTTTTAAAAATAAACTAAACTCAGCTAATAGAAAATAAATCATATTATTCTTTAGGAGGTTCAATTTATCTCTAAAATAATAATTTGATCATGTAAAATTCAGTTATAGCTTCAAATTAAGCATAAATTGGTGGAGGGATATATTATGCTCTAGTTATGCCAGATTTTTTAATTGATCTGTAATAAGGTAATAAAAATAATAATACTTTTAAAGATAATCTAGCATTTATTTATGGATAGAATTTTGGTTCTTCTTTAAGGAAAATATTTATTAATTTAGAAAACATAAAAATTCCTAAAAATAGTTTAAAGTTATACGAAAATACAGTTATATTTATAAAAAAATTTAAAAGTGGAGATTAAATAAATTTTGAACAAATATAATTGCTTGACGAAGAAAATAATCCAATAAAATCTATAGATGTTAACTCAACTGATTTTTATTTATTAAATAGTGATGTTTAAATGTTATTGCAATAAATAAGTGTTTCTGTATAATGGAATTAAGAAAATAAAGAAATACAATGCATTGGATAACTTTAAACAAAATAATTTATAAATGGGGGCTTTAACTTAGATGTTCAGATTTTTTACAAACCTATTTCTGAATTGGTATTAAAAATCTAGAGCAATTCCTTTCCTTCACTAATAGATTCTAATGGAAATATTGTTGTAAATTAAGGTTAAATAGAATTAATATTGAATATAGAATTGGAGTAGTGTTCAATAGGATAAATATTTAAATAATATGGTAGTTCAATAGCATGTGAAACATGCCCTGATGGTAAATATTCTTTAAGTTTAAATGATCAAGAGTGTAGAGAATGCCCTGATTCAGCTGTTTAATGCATAAGTTCTAATATCTAATTAAAAAACGGATATTGGAGAGAAAACGAAAATACTGACAATATTATCTACTGCAGTTTTAACCCTCAATCATGCTAACCATAGCTTTCTTCTTCTAAAGTAATTTTGGATCTTTTAAAATATTCAGTTTAAAATATATTATTATTTTTTCTTCAAATTTACTACCCAACTTAATTATTTAAGTTAAAAATGTATTAAATAAAGTTTTACTGTATTGAAGGACATAAAGGTCCTCTATGCTATTAGTGTGATACATATGGTGATATATGGGGAAGTAAATATTCTGAAATTTATAATCACGGAGAATGCTATAAATGCGAAGAAAATATTGATAAAATTGTACTTTATAATTTACTAATATACTTAATGATTTCTCTTTACATTATTATAATCCTAAGAAGAATTATAATGCAGCTAGAAGCTAAAATTAAAGGATATTATTTAAATAAACTAGAAATTATTTATTTAGGATCAACATGTAAGAAATTATTCCATTTTAGTAGTATTTAATAAATTTAAAATATAAAAAGTAAGTTAATCTGATAGGTCATAAATTATTTCGAAAATTCTCACCGATCATTTATAAATACTATCATTAGTATGCTCATTTACTACAAAAATGCCTGTTTTTTTTACTGTTCCTATTTAACTATCAGGAAATTCAGTTAGCTTGGCTAGTAAAAGTATTGATTGTGTTTTTTCTAAATACCCAAATTTACAACCATTGTGGCTATTCTAGTTTCTTTGGTCTTTTACTTTACCAGCAGGAATACTTATTTTTTACTTGCTTTAAGGAATTATCTTAAAGCGATTTCAAATAGATTTATTTATCAGGTATTTATAAACTGCAGCTATTTTTATTTATTTTTACTTTTACCCTATGATAATAACTCTTGCTATTAGATCTATTAATTGTATAACAATAGGAGATAAAAAATATTTAGATCTAGATTTTGGAATTGAATGTTATGATAAAAATTAGCATAAGCCGTACCTATTTTTATTTACCATTCCTGTTATTTTTATATGGGGTTTTTTAATACCTTTATTACTATTCTACAAAATTTACAATGCTAAATCGAAAAAAAAGTCAATGATTAAATAAATAAAATATTCTTTCTTATTTGCTGGTTATAAAAGACAATACTATTACTGGGAATTTTGGAAATTGTCTTATAAAACAGGTTTGATTTTAATATCTGTTTTATTTAAGCAAAACATCTAATTAAAGGTAATATAAAATTTTTAATTTTGTTTTAAAATAAAAATTTAATAAAATTATTCAAATTTTTAGATATTTAGTAAAGAAAAATATTTTTTAATTAAATATCAATTTTTAGCAAGTTTATTTAAAATATTAAAAATATAAATAAAAATTTATTTATTTTTTAATTTCCTTTTAATAATTCATGCACAAATTCTAATTAATCTTACCTTAAAAATATAATAGGTTGCTATTACGAATCTTTGTTTGATGATCAAATTTTTTTTATTATTTAAATCAAAGCCATATTTAAACAAGTATTTTAATAGTTTATAGCAAGTATCTACTCTAATATGTACAGTATCAATAAATTTTTGTATGATACAGATTGTAGGCGATTAAAATAACTTATTATATTAAACATTTTGGATAGCTATGACTATGCTTCTTAACTTTGTTTTTATAGCTACTTTAATAATAGGATTGTTAAGACTAAAAATTTCAAATCAATAGTAGGAAAGAACATGTTTCTAAAATTTCATATTTTAACTTAAAACAAAATATCCTTAATTGCTTGATGTGTAAATATAAAATAATTAAAAGGTAAGTTCTTTGCTCAAGTTTAAAAAAGTAAGGCAAAAAATAAAATAATTCATGAAATCATTTTAAAAAAATGATATATTATTCTCATAGCATTTGAAATTATAATTAGATTTAAAAAATAATTAGGACTCTGTTTTTTCACCTTCTTCACCCTAAGCGCATTTAATAATTTCACCTAAAATGAATGATGAAAAATTATAAACTTTATAAAAAAATAAATCTTTTAAAAGAATGAAAAACAAATGGTCCTACTACACAAGAAATTCTAAATAAAACTCAATATGTAATTTAATTTTCTTTCTTAAGAAAAGATAAAATTATTATTTTAATTTTAAAAATAGCCATAAAAGATAGAACATTCGATAAGCAAAACTTATTTAATAGCAATACAAGGGATAGTATTATTTAAGAAACTGAAAGTTCCATATAAAATAATCAATATAATAGTAGCCATAAATTTTAAATACAGCTCTCTCTAGATAAAAGTTGAATATTAAAATATTTAAATAAAGTCTTGATATATTTATTTACATAAATTGTTGATTATAAATTTTAAAACTTCAATAATTTTTAAAATATATTTCATTTGTCATATTAATTAAATATTTATTTTAATATGAAAACAATTAATTTTAAATAATATAATTATAAAATCTTATTTTCCTTTTTTTGATTTTTAATAATCTCATAATTTTAGGTCAAAAATTTTTTCTTCAAATTTTTAATAAAATATTCATTTTTTGAAAATTAGTATACATAATTTTATAAATTATATTTAAAATATTTTAAATCAAATTAAATAAAGTTTTACTGTATTAAAGGACATAGTCCTCCATACTATTAGTGTGATACATATGGTGAAATTTGGGGAAATAGATATTCTGAAATTAATAATCATCAATAATGTTATAAATACGAAGAAAATATTGAGAAAATTCTACTTTATAATTCACTTTTATACTTAATGATTTCTTGAAAAGGTCTTCCACTATTTATTAAAAACCAAAAAAAGAATTGTAAAAGATAAATTATAAAGTGACTAATTTTTTCAGCAAAGTTTTGATAGCATTTTTAAAGATTCCAGTTTCGCAAGCTTGCTATCAAGCTAGCTACTTATCATCTTTCTAATTTTTATAAAAGGTTTATTGTTTTAAACCACCTTGATAGTGTTGATAAAAATGCCAACCAAAACCTTTGTTAAAGTATGTATATACTTAAACTCTTTATAATTTTCATTCGTAGCTATAACTGTGATACTATTTTGAATCTAAAAATATATTATAATACCATAAAGCATAAATCTAGGATTAATTTGATTTGATCTATCAATAGATTGTTCTCCTAATTTCAAATACATATCATTTCCTTCGCATCATAATGAAAGATCACTCTTACCAATTGCAATTATACGAATGTATTAATTATATCTGTATCTCTGAATTAACATATCAAATTTAATTAAAAATTTTTTAATACATTGTTTGATTAGTTATCTATTTATTTACTTTATTTTCCATTTTCATCCCTTTTTATCTCTTCTTAATTTTTGTTTTAAATATGCATTAAGGTCCTTTATACTTATCCTCTACTGTATGGAATTAGGCTTTGATTAACAAAACTCAATCAATAATTTTGATTAATTTAAGTCCCCCACCTTTATTAAAATATCAATGATCTAAACTTGAAATTGGAATTTATTTACATTTCAAATTTTTAATTTTATTTTTATTCATTTTGCATTTAAGTTAAAAACGCTTCCATTTATAGATGTTAAGTATTTTCATGGATTAATTTGATTCTTTTTTTTAGATTTGATTCTACTTTTCAAAACTAATAAAAAATGTTCTATTTAAAAATTTAAAATAAATTTTAAAATAAATGGAGTAGAGGGGGTGAAAATCTTATCTGATATGAATGGATCATAGAATAGTGAAATTAAACTTTTATATATTTCTTCAGCAAAGACTTTATAAAACAGAATTCCCCCTCTCTTAAAAAAACACCTTCTATAAATATAATAAAACACAGACGTTGATTATTCAAATGATTAATTTTTATTGAAATTGATTAAATTATTGCTATTGTAACATGAATTATTTCTTTTAAGCTTTTATATGTTTCTTCAGCCAAGACTTTATAAAGCAGAATTTCCCCTCTCTTAAAAAAACACCCACTATGAATATAATAAAACACAGAGTTGATTATTCAAATGATTAATTTTTATTCAAATTGATTAAATTATTGCTATTGTATTACATGAATTATTATGTAGATAAGTCTATTGAGATAATCACATTATAAATTTGAATAAAATTAATTACCTTTTGAATGTAATTAAGTAATTAATAATAAAGAAAAAAAAATTAAAACAACTGTAAAATTAAAAATATCTGTAAAACTTAAAAGAATGAATTACAAAATAATTAGCATAATTTTTTTGTGCGCAATTAAAATATGCTTTTGTAGTATCTGTAAGCCAAATTAAATTTACTCTTTGATAGCTTAATCTTGCCTACAGTGTTCAGATTCATGCAATACTTGCTTTAATACTAACGAATCAGCATGCATTACTTGTGGTGATAGACTATTTAAGAGCTCTGATGATAGTTCTACTTGTGTACAAAAATGTTCAAAAAATGAATTTTTAAATGAAAATTTTGAATGTGTGAAATGCTAAATCTATGGATGTGTTAAATGTAATACAAACTAAATATGTGATTAATGCGACTAAAACTTTAAGCTGGATAAAGCTAATAATTAATGCATTTTAACGAATAATGTTTGCCCTTTTTAAACAAACTTTATTTAGGGACCATCGAACCTCAAATAATGCAATAATCAATGTTCATAAAGCTTTTATTAAAATATGGAAGCACAAATTTGCGAAGAAACTGTAAAGTGCATTTAAATTCAAGAAAGCTAAAATCTTTCTTTCACTTAGAGGGTTATATAAGTATAACCAATTAATGAGGATGAATATGTAATTGTAGGAAATGCTTGTACTTTTGCTCTAGTAGATAATAACTGGAAGGTAATTAATATATAAATCCTTTAAAATATAGCAGACTATGATTAATTATATACTTAAAATGGAAATGAATTTACTTAAGAAAGTTTTGTTGTTGGAAATTAAGGAGGATGTATTGCAGGCAGCAGATTATTAGTGATGAATTTGTAGACATTTGAAGTAGTATTTGAGAGTAAAACAAATTTTGATTATTTTGTTAATTATGTAGATTAAAAAAACTAAATTATTTTTCTAAAATCCTACTAATCTGATACTCTTTTAGTGTATGATATCATTAACAAGATATTAAGCTAATATCAAATAGGCTATTTAAAAATTTCTATATTTTTTTAAACTCATGTTAATAATATCACAACTTATTATGTGTAAAGAGAAGATTCTTCACTTTAAGTAAATTTAAAATATTATTTATTGCTAGCTATTCTCTGATAAAAATTTCTTGAGTAGGTAGTTATATTTAATAGAACAATAAATATTATTTAAACAAAATTAAAAACAAATAATTAAAAAAGGCTTTAAACAATTTTCTAACATAATAATAGAAAAAATAAGTAAAAAATAAAATCTATGATTTTAAATTTTTTAATTTTTTTGTTTATTCAGGTTTGAAACCTATTTAGATTACCTTTTTTTATTTTTTTTAATTTATAAAATAGTATTTATTATATATATATAACCTACTATAGAAATAATTATTCAAGAATAGCAATGTAATAAATTCATATTACTTAATTAATTTTTTTTTAAAAGATAGGAGTTTTGGATGATAAAAGAAAGTTAACATTACAAAATATAAACTAATTGAACTTAAATGGTTATAAATTTGTAGAAATAAAATAATACAATGATTTCTTTATTTTGATTTCTACTAAAAACGATTGTGAAGTTATAAAAATCGATATTAAATCAGATTTAATAGCTTTAGTTTAAGTTATAAAAAAATTTCAATGTGAAACTTTCATTGAACCAATAAATATACCATTTTATTATTCGAATATTCTTAATTGTATTGTTGTACAAAATAGTCACAGTTTTCATTTAGAAATGCACCTTCTAAGCTAATAGTCTGATGAAATAATTTCAACAATAAATTTAACTTAATCATAAATAAATTAATATTAAATTATTGAAGATATTACATCAAACTCAACTATGGCTTTTATATTTTCTGACAATTTCTAAATAATGAATCTAACAAGTTATTTAATTTATTATAATTAAGGTTAAGCTTAAAGTTATGTAAATTATTTCAAACCGTTAGATTAATCTTTTATAACTAAAATATCAAAGATTACTAATTTAATAATTAATATGGATAAAAAAATAATGGATGTCTTCGTTACTCAAATTATTTCTCAGTAAAATTCTTATTAATAATAAATTAGATTAAGATATAATCTGACAGATTATACTTTAAAGATTTAATACTTAAATCCTTATTAATTTGGTAATTTTTAATATAAAAGTAATTCAGTTTTCACAAAAAATTAATTACCTGATATACTTTTTGATAAAAGTAATGAGAATAAATTTTTTATTTATGATAGTCATCAATCATTTGTAAATTTTACAATAGGGTATTTAGCAATATAAGAATCTGTATATAACTTTTAAAAAACTCCTGCGATTAATACTAAAAGTCTTTATTTTTAATAAAATGATGGCACTATTCCTTAAACTGACAACTTTGTTAGTTAAATAAGTAACTAATATATTTTAATTTAATAATTTATACATTACAAAATGTATGGTTTTATAATTGATCTTGATTAAGGAAAGTAGATAATATCTTATAATAAAAGTATTTATTTTTATAAATAGACAGATTTTGTTTATCTTTAAAATTAAAATCTTTTATTTATTTCTAACATTCCATAAATTTTTAATCTTAGTAATTCATAAGAGTTAATTAGCAGTGATTAAACTCAATTTTTCTCTCTCGAAAGTTATATAATAATCAATGAAGACTAGCTGCTTTATTAATCTTCAAATGATTAATATGAATTAATATTATACTTATTAGATTTAACTACTCTCACATCTAACTAAATCTATAATTTTAATGATAATTATTTGGTTTGGTTTTGGACTATTTATGCCGATGAAATATATCCTATTATATTTGATGATGATATTATCTACTTTTGTGATATTTATTAATAGGCTATTTGCTAACCTTTTTCTTTGAGAGCATAAAATTTTATAATGGAACCTACTTAACTTGAAA